>NC_090438.1:805091740-805304240 GCF_031143425.1 Pleurodeles waltl
TTCAAAATGCCTTTATTGAATGCATCAGAGATAGCTCATTAGGCAAGTGGCCTCACTTGACTCAGCTGTGAAAGCCCACATTAGGCAAGTGAACATATTGATGGTGATTCCTAGTTTGGGGGCGGCGGTCGCCGCCCACCAAGCGGGAACCGCCAGAAGACCGTACTGCGGTCAAAAGACCGCGGCGGTCATTCTGGCTTTCCCGCTGGGCGGGCGGGCGACCGCCAAAAGGCCGCCCGCCCGCCCAGCGGGAAACCCACAGCAACGATGAAGCCGGCTCCGAATGGAGCCGGCGGAGTTGCTTTTGTGCGACGGGTGCAGTTGCACCCGTCGCGATTTCCAGTGTCTGCTATGCAGACACTGGAAATCAATGTGGGGCCCTGTTAGGGGGCCCCACGACACCCGTTCCCGCCAGCCTGGTTCTGGCAGTCGAAACCGCCAGAACCAGGCTGGCGTGAAGGGGGTCAGAATCCCCATGGCGGCGCTGCCTGCAGCGCCGCCATCGGGGATTCTGCAGGCCAGGGGAAAACCGGCGGGAAACCGCCGGTTTCCCTTTTCTGACCGCGGCTTTACTGCCGCGGTCAGAATGGGCCTGGATGCACCGCCAGCCTGTTGGCGGTGCATCCGCGGTCCCCTACCCTGGCGGTCTCGGACCGCCAGGGTAGGAATGACCCCCATTGTGTTATAACAGCGGCAACATCCATTAAGCACTCAATCCTAAAGACCTTTCTAAGGAAGCTCCCATTTTGCCCATCATGACACCTATTCACCAGGGTTCCATAAGGGTTTTGGGTAGCATGACACCCCTTCCCCTGTTCGAACAGGCTAAAAGAGACTTTGCGTAGGTGCCAGGGACATATGCAGCCTTTATAGGCCTTTAAAGAAGACTAACCTGAAAGAGGCATTATCCTGCAAGCATTGGTCACAGGTTTCTGGAAATGTTTGCCTGATTCCAGTGTGAATGTACCCAAGTGTACAGCTCAACACCTTGTTATCTAACAGTGTGAAATCACACCTCACGGAGAGATCTAAATACTCTAAAGTAGTGCAATTCCATAATATTGTCAAGTCCTATCCTACATGATAGCAGTGTGGAATGAATTTAGAGACTGTGCAGAGAAGGTGGACTTGTAAGGATACACAGTTATTCCAAAAAATTAATTGCTAGCATATATGGAACTATTATGTGAAGTTCATTTGAGAATCTTAGAGGGCTGTGACAGGGTATTGACTTTTAAATAGGCATGGGACAAATTTGATTTACCCCAGGTCTGACCCTGCTTAGTGCTTCCGAGATGGGTGCATTCAGGAAGGCCATAGGCAGTGAAATCTGCTGTTTCAGGCCTCTTGTGCACAGGCCTGTCCCGTATGCACTGCACACGGGGCAGGCCTGTGCACAAGAGGCCTCAAATGGCAGCTTTTTTTCACTGCCTACAACCCTTGTAGGCAGTGAAATCTGCCAGGCCTGTTGTGCACCAGCCTGCCCCGTATGCACTGCACATGGGGCAGGCCTACAGGCCTATGCACAAGAGGCCTCAAAAGGCAGTTTTCACTGAATAACAGCCCTGGCCTGAATTCAGGCCAGGCCCATAGGCAGCAAAAGCTTCAGTTTCAGTACTTGTTTCTGCACCAGTGTGCACAAAAGACAACAACAAAACAAAAGAAAGAGACAAGGACGACTTACCCTGGTCTTCCCTGGGGTCCTCCTCTCCACGTCGTATTACAGCGATGATGAGTCCTCTCCAGCGGCTGCCTCTTATGCTCCGGTGCACGCTGCACAGCTCAAAGGCAGACTGTCTGCACTTGCACTGTGCAGTCCATACTGGGCTGCAGCACACACCGGGTGAGCTCCGCTCCTCTGGCGGGGCTAGCGGAGTTTTTTGGACAACTCCTGCGCTCCAAGCGGAGCACAGAGTTCCAAAAACTCAGTTAGCTTCGCCAGCAGAGCAGAGCTCCCCACATATCACTAGGAAACAGTTGTGTGAAACAACTACGGAGTTTGTAGTCTCTCCTTGCCACATAGGGAAGTCACACTTCTTGACAAGTCAATGTGCATGATTCCTATTGTGCAACAGTTTGCTGACACAAACCTTCCAGACACCTCCACTATCTGGACTCCTACTTGCACACATCCCACACATACAGAAACCAAATACGGCGGTCGCGCCTTCTACTACATCACTCCTAAAGTGTGGAATGACCCGCTGCTACACATAAGAGCCTTTTTGAGTTCCACAAGAAGAAGACGACCTAGGGTTTTCACGTAGTCCTACTAGGTCCTAGGTTTGATGAGACTCCCACCTGCTCAGCACCAGGAAAATATTCCCAGGTGACAGTGCGCTCTACAAATCCACATAACATAACATACCATTAGACAATGTGCCAGGTGATGGCGCATCTGCTTCCTGCATCCCTTGTGTGTGTTATTCTGCAGCAAATAACTAATACCCAGCATGGACCAACTTTTGATTAAACAGATAAGCACACTTCTAAACATACTACCATACCCTTATGTGCCATATATGGTCAAAACGCTGATAAGAGGCTGAAGATTTTCATTTTCCCTAGCTCTGACTCACCAGTTATTTGCTTTGCTCACTTTGCTGCATCTGCGATGGCAGTTCATTGTTTTTTTGCCAGAGACAAACCTTTCCAACGGACTCTTCCCCTGAGTAACTTCTCACAATTTAACTTACACAGTGTGTTTTGGAAAACTACTGATTTTCTTGTCACAGAAGTGCCAGAATGCATGTTGCTCTGTTGATCAGGAATTTTTTGCTCACAACAGAAAAGGCAACATGGTCTCTCGAGTTTCGGCCATATTTAAGAAAACAGCATGAGCTGCCCTGGTGCTCCCATGAAAGCTACAGCGGAATAACCTCTCTGGATAATCACTTGCACTGTTCCGTAAAAGGGTATCAAAAACTCCAACAAATACAATTCTTCCTGGGAACAGAGCGGTAACAGAAATTATTTCTGACAGAGTCCCCCTCTGGAGAGAAAAACCGTGCAGCACTCGGCTGTAGATTCAGCCCCCAGTAATATAATTGGCAAGGCAAACTTGGAATCATAAAAGAAAGCATAATGCATCCATAAATATGTTCCAGCTCCCCCGGTGGAGTGCTGGTGTGTAACCCCTTGCTCTAACCTTGGCCGAGTGCAGTCTTTTCAGATTCTGTATGGCAGTGTGTCTAATTCATTTTTCCAGTTTAGCAAGCCTGGCCTGGAGTCATTTTCTGTCGCTCCCTTGCTGGGAGCGGAGTCACAGGCCCAGCGAGGAGCTGGCTGAGTACCTGGTGATTATCCCCTCGACTCCGATTCGCGCCTTTTCCCGTGATGGCCGCTCCAGCTGGGAAGCCATTCTAACAGTATGGTGCAGAGTCGTGAAAAAAACACCACAGTGGTCCTCTGGCAATGAGAGACATAGAAGAAAATGACGAAATAAAAAGGAACACCTTAAAGAAACTGGCAATTTACTGCAAAAGTAATACATATTTCAGCGAGGCGGTAAGAAATGCTGATGACTGAAGAGCAAGCTATGCCCCCCCCCCTCCACACACACACACCAGTGCCTTTGAAGATCGTTATAGTTATAGGATTATGTGTATTTTGAACAGATTAAGGGCAAGTAAACGTTCTCTCTTTGTAGGGGCAACAGTTTTTCGATTCCACGGAACAGAAAAGGGTATATTTTCGTCACCACACCGCTAATTATGTTACATTAAGTCATTATTTGCTGTTGGAAACATTGCTGAATTTAACGTTAATCCGGCAGCCTGAGACGACCGCTTTCAGTCTCCTGCTTAATGCGTCCATAAATCTTATTTGATCTTTGCCCATCAATTAATTTTTTCGATCTGCGCTTGTTCAAGCATGTGTCTCACTGTCACTTCTTGAAAGTACAGCCCCCAGCATGCCTTCCAGCATCCGGCAGAAGTGCGAACGCACTATTTGTCCCTGCCCTTTCCCAGCCAAAGCACAGCTTTTTATGCAATTCGCCTTAGGAAGCGAGGCGCCACCAATCCACGTGGTAAATAGTACTACATAAGAAATTGATGCATAAAAACACCTGCCTACCCAATTTCCCACCCCTCTCCAGATGTTAGACTCTTCCATCCAGTTTCACAACTTTCCATTGTAACTGTAGTTCTTGAAAATAGTAATACCCCGACGGAGTCAAAATCAATTGAAAAGTATGTAAAAATCTGTGTAAATACTTTTATTTCTCTTTGTGGGAAAATAAACTAAAATCTGTGAAAATAACAGTGAAACTCACATTAATGTATCCTTAAATTCATTAAAAAAATTATGAGAAATATATGCTAAACTTAACTCACTATATTTATTTCCACATTCTTGAATGTTGACTGGACAATCTAATTGAAAAATATTTAAGTCTCCTTTCACTTTCTTCACATCTCTTGTAAGCCACTGTTTGTGAAATTGGATGTCTAGGTTTTAACTATATATCTCCCTGAGACATATTCCCGAGCAATCCTTTATGTCCCGATGCCAGAGTATTTTCTTCACCTTAACATTTCTGAGAGCTCGAAGTGACATGATTTACAATCTCTCATCGGGCAGATCTTTTTAAAGTTGACAGAGACATCAAGGGAATCAACAAAAATAAACAATTTTGATTTCTGTGAAGCTCATTTGGCCAACAATAAGGCCAAAAATTGAAATTAAGTAATTTATTTCCAATCAATAATCAATACAATATATATGCAAGTCATGAAAATGTTGAAAATGTACAGAATTACAGCTGGCAAGATGAAATATCGCAATCCGTTCAGTCTCATCAAATTAAGATACAAAGCAATAACAACCACAGCAATACAGAAAATGAAATTAGAAAAATGTGTCTGATAAAGAAACCTCTGCTCTCTCTTCTAAGCATGACGTGATTCATTAATCATCTAGTCCGAATTTTAATTGAGAAATTAAAATGGTTAGGATAGGATCTTTAGGAAATTCGGAAATGTGAGAAGGTATCAGCATAGTGAAGGCTTCAGTGCAAGTCCTCTAGAAAAAAGAAATTAGTTTAGCATGAAGATTCTCACTTTCAAGAGAAGCAGAGAGGTCTGTACCCTTCAAAGTCTAAGGGAAATCTGCCTTAACTTCTAACAGAATATGCATTAATTAAAACAAAAAGAACCTTAAACATGAATGTTAGCTTCTCCTCCCCTCCAAGAAGCAATCAGCTATTGATCATTTGCAACACCAGCTGAATTTCTCATTCCACAGAACTCGGACAGTCACTGCAACCTGGAACATCCCCTGTTCCTGGTAAACGATGAACAGGAGACTTCAGCTGTTCACTAGATCTTCATGTCTCCTACAAAAATGTCTTCTCTCAGACATTACTATCAGCAAATTAATACATAAGACAATACTCCTTTTTTATAGCTCACAAAGCCTTGAAGCACACCTGCAAAAGGAAAAAGAACACACTATCCAAGCAAAATAGGTTTCAGAATTAAGGCCTTTAGTCAGTTAAGTTAGCCTGACTTTAACTAAACATTTAGGGGGTCATTATGACCCTGGCAAAAGGCGGAAAAGCGTCGGTAAGACCGCCAACAGGCTGGCGGTCTTTTTTTTTGTATTATGACCATGGCGGTTACTGCCATGGTCATCCGCCGGTTCTCTGTTCCGCCCGCCAGGGCAGAGACGACTGCCGGGCTGGAGACCAGGGTCTCCAGCCCGGCAGCCGTCACTATACCGCCAGCGGTATTTGGAGCCGGCTGACCGCCATGAATTTCATGGGGTTTGAAACCGCCATGAAATCCATGGCGGTAAGGACTATCAGTGCCAGGGAATTCCTTCCCTTGCACTGATAGGGGTCTCCCCCACCGCCCACCCCCACCCCAACTCCCTCCCCTACACCCCCCACCACCCCTGCCACCCCCCAAAGGTGGCAGGACCCCCCTCCCCACCCCGACCCCCAACATAACATCACACATACACACACGGCACGCACGCAGGCACCACCAACACACATACACGCACACACACCGACATACATGCAAACATCCACACACACAGTCAGACACGCACATCCACATTCAAACATACACACACACACCCATACAGACATACCTACAGACATACATGCACTCATTCCCAAACACACAACACCCCGCAAGCATACACGCACTCACACACCCCCTCTACATATACACACGCACACCCCCATGCACGCACACAACACACAACACCATCACACCCCCTCCCCTCACGGACAATCGACTTACCTGGTCCGACGATCCTCCGGGAGGGGACGGGAGCCATGGGGGCTGCTCTGCCGACACCACACCATCAGCAGAACACCGCCACGCCGAATCACAGAACGTGATTCGCTGGGCGGGGTTTTGTTGGCGTGGCGGTGGAGGTGGAGCAACCTCCACTTCCCCGCAGCCCGCCAGTATGGCAGTTGGCGGCTCTCCATCCGTAAAAGGACGGAGAGCTGCCAACTGTCATAATAGGCCGAACGGCAAACCGCCAACACTGGCGGTCTTCCGCACGGCGGTCCCTCGGCGGTCTTGGAAAAAGACCGCTGAGGTCAAAATGACCCCCACAATGTGCATTTAGAATATATGGTTACACATGCACAAGTCAACTGTCAGAAGAACCATAAAACATGAAGAGGAACACATATTACTTCAATAAATGCAACTTAAAGAATAAATGTAAATGTGAATAAGGAATACATATATTTATTTTATATGAACATTAGTATGCACATTTATAAAGCTTCAGTTTTTTCAGTGACTACATTACATGAATACATTCAAGTATTCACTCAAGTTAATTTTATTAAGGCACACAGTAAATAGAATGTCAATTGTAAATGCATATTTTGTGCAATGATGACATGTAAAGAATGGAGTCTAAATTGTGCTACTCCAATTCCCTTTCTGACGGAGGTCAGCCATCACAGTATCACACATGTTAATCCATATCAAGTGAGATTTAGTATAGGCTTTGAGGTTTTCAACAACATCCATCTAGTATTTTCCAGATGTTTCAGACCTTCATAAAATCTCCACTGACTCTCCTCCATTTCCATAACGCTACTAGTTTTCTTCAGTCCCTTCGATTGTTGTTTTTCCTTCCTTGCCTTTACATATTTATATCCCTTGAAGATAATGAACAGACATATCTCACTGATGGCAATATTGATAAGAGGTCTCAAAATGGAACCCACTATTCCACTCACTAGGTTTCCAAACCATCTGCTAATCTAAGATAATCCATCACCAATAGCTTCCTAAACACCTGTAGCTTCTAATTCCTGTAAATCACCCTTCAGATCTGTAATGTTCTTCATGTATTTCTTCACATCCTCACTCTGTTGGGGATATAGGTGCAACATTTCTGGACTTTTACCATCCTGCTGACTCCACCCTCCTTCGCAAGAAGTATGTCTAGAGCAAGACGATTCTGCAAAATCATTTCAGTGTCTAGCGCCAACAAGGACCTTGCTGTACTTGTGGACAACATATCGACTAGGTTGTACAGTTTTCGAATCTTAAAATCATTTGAAATTACACAGATTAGAATGCATCTGGCACATTTTCTAGTTTCTCTATTTCTGATGGACCTTTTTAGGAGTCCCAATGGGTAAGGAGAATCAAATCAATACTTGCAAATCAATTAATAGTGTAGCCCTTTGGTCACACATTAACTCTCAGAAACATAAATTCAAGTCAAAGATTATTACACATTTAAAGTGAGCTTTATGTAAAAGAGTCTCAGAAACATACTATATGAGTACAGAATTGCCAAAGGTGAAGTAAGGTGTTGTATCGACTTAAATCGTACAAGCAATACAAATGATAATAAACAATACTAGTTGGTCAGAATACAAATGGTGATTCTCCTGCCTAATCATTGAAAAGTGAACCTAATCTAAGCTATGGGGAAATTTAAGAATTTCTCCAGAAATGCAAGGATTTGAATAATAGTAAAAAAGTGTCAGCATAACAAAAGCCTCATTAGAAGTTCTGCAAGAGAGATGTGCGTAGTATGAAGCCACTCATCCAAAGTAGGGGTAGAGAGATCTCTACCTCTCTATGTCTTAGGGGTATGCACTCCAGTCAAAGGGTAGAAAGGGTTTGTGTTAGGAATGGGGTCTCTAGTTGGCAATGGTATGTACCCTGTCCAAGTAGGGACCCTCACTCTAGTCAGGGTAAGGGAGTCCCACAGCTAATACAATCCATGCTCACCCTCTTGGCATGAGAAGTCAGGCTTATCTCAGAGGCAATGTGTAAAGTATTTGTATACACACACACACACAGTAACACAGTGAAAACACTATAGAAGGACTCGACACCAATTTAGAATAGCCAGTATTAATCTAAATGAAACAAGACCAAAACGACAAAAAATAAACATACACAAGTAAGGACATCACTTTTTAAAAGTTTCAATGAGTCTTAAGCCACAGGAATCAATGGTTGTATCTTTTTATCACAAAGTACCTACTATAAATCAAAACAACAAAGAGGATGTGGGATGCAGGGGAGATGAGGTGTGGATTATTTTCTCACAGGAAGGGCAATGCGTTGATTTTCAGACATGCAGCCTTGATTCCCTACTGCACAAGGGGGGGATGAGAAATAGACTCCCTGGGACGATTCGTGGACAATCCAGACATGCTGTGTTGATGGAGTTGTGCTGAAAAAGGCACTGCGTCTATTCTGCAGCCACAAGACAGGCAATGTTTCAATTCTTCAGCCACGGGGCAGGGAGCTGCATCAGTTTTTCTGCCGCAATGTGTCACTGCAAGGATTTCTTCTTCAGCTCACCAGCTTACACTTCCAAGGGCCCCAGGACTGGAGTTGGCACCACTTGGGAAGTCAGGACCCTCAGCAGAAGAGTCCAGGCAGTGACAGATGAAGTCTTTGATGTCCCTGAGACTTCTAAGAGGAGGCAAGCTCAGTTCAAGCCCTTGGAGAACCTTGGAAAGCAGGATGTAGAAAGCAAAGTCAAGTTCTTTCTCTCCTAGGACAGCAGCAGCAAACAACAAGCCAGCACAACAAAGCAACAAGCAGAGTGGTAGTCACTACTATGGCATCTAGCTCTTCTCCCTGGCAGAATGTCCTCATTTCAGAAATGTTCTAACTCTGTGGGGTCAGAGGTCCAGTACCAATACCCATTTCTGTCTTTGAGGTAGGCAAACTTCAAAGAGAAGTCTTTGTAGTGCACAAGACCCTGCTATTTTCTGTGCTGGCCCCAGAAACACTCCACGGGGTTGGAAGCTGCTTTGTGTGAGAACAGGAACAGCCCTATCCAGTTGCAAGTGTCAGCTACTCCCACCACTCTAGCTCCGGAAGGCCCATCAGCTTAGTAATGGGCCATCAGAGTTGCAGGGCACACCTCAGCGCCCTTTGTGTGAGTGTCAAGAGTGAATACACAAACAGCCCAACTGTCATCCTGGCCCAGACGTATATTCAGCAGACAGCTAGAGGCACAGAATGGTTAATTAAGAAAATCCCCACTTTCTAAAAGTGGCATTTTCGAACTCCCAATTCAAGTACCAACTTCACCAAAAGATGTACTTTTAATTGTGAGTTCAGAGACACCAAATTCCATATCTCTATCTGCTCCCAATGGGAATTTACACTTAAAAGGTATTTCAAAATGTTGCCCTGTAGGAGAAATAGGCCTTGCAAGTGAAAACTGTCTATAGCAGTATTTCACTATCAGGACATGTAAAACACACCAGTACATGTCCTACCTTTTAATTACACTGCACCCTGCCCACAGGGCTGCCTGGGGCCTACTTTAGAGGTGACTTACATGTAGTAAAAGGTAAGGTTTGGGGCTGGCAAGTGGGTGCACTTGCCAGGTCGAAATGGCAGTTTAAAAGCTTACACACAGACACTTTAGTGACAGGTCTGAGACATGTTTACAGGGCTACTCATGTGGGCGGCACAATCAGTGCTGCAGGTCCACTAGTAGCATTTGGTTTACAGGCCCTGGGCACACATAGTGCATTTTACTATGGACTTACTAGTAAATCAAATATGCCAGTCATGTAGAAACCAATCACCAATACACTTTAGACAGGGAGCATATGAACTTTAGCACTGGTTAGCAGTGGCAAAGTGCCCAGGGTCCTAAGGCTAACAAACACAGGAGGAAAAAGGCTAAACATTTGGAGATAAACCTGCAAAAAGGGTCTGGTCTAAAAAAAAAACCCTTCCAGCCTAAAGTCAGGTAGGCCAATCAATACATTAATGGACTTCCCTGCTTAGGGCGTGAGAACATGGGCCCTGCTCCGCAACAGCAGGGATGCATTCCAGTTCTACACTTTTCTGAACGTCATTGGATTCCTCTGTCCATAATTTCAGGGCCCACTAAGCTAACCCGTGGGGCATCCTTCTCCTCACTTGTGGACCCCATCTGTACAGCACCTAACCTTACTTTTCTTACAGATTACAGATGTATCTCAGTAGGCTGAGAGTACCACCATGACCAACATAGTAGTGTGGTCCATTCCCCCCTCGAGGTGTGACTGCTGTCCCCAGCTCAAGGGCAACTCTGTCCACAAGACAGCTATCCACAGTGGCCACTGACAGCTGTCAGTGACAAGAGCCAGGCCTCAGGCCTTTCATGGCTCTCTAACCACTGTGGCTTCTCAGAGTGGGGGGCGGTAGCCCCAGGTGACTGGCACCCTTTGTCCACTCTCCCTCCTACCAGTTCAGGGGTGGTATCCGGAGACTGGTCCTCCAGCCCAGGCTCTGTACCCTTAGGCTGGACAGGAGTTAGGGGTAAGCCCCCTTCCACGCTATCCTTTTCTAGTCTCTGTGCTTTCCTTTTGGAAGTGGTGCCCCCAGAATCCAGAACTGTCAGGGTGCTTGTGGCATCCATCCTTCACAATTCTCCCATCACCTTAGGAATGCTATCCTGCAACTGGTGCCCCCACCCCAGGTCTGTCCCCTTATGCTAAGCATGTGTCTGGCAAGCCAGGACTTCCAGGGGAGTACAACCACCCTAACTAAGGGAAACACATTCCTCATGTTTTGTGTGAGAGTCTGCCTGGCACAGGTCCCCAGACCCTTGTCCATCTGAAAGAGCATCAAGCCCTCCCAATCCAAACGTGGCATTCCTGGGGTGCTCTGGTCTCAGATTGGTCAACCCCTGACCCAGTGGGCACTGTCTCCCCATCTCACCCCTCCATCTGGACTTCTGCACCCTCCTCTCTAGAGTGGTGCTGCCAGACATCAGAACTGGTGGGAAGCTTCTGGCAACCACCCCCCCACCAAGTTCTTCTGACACTATGGGACTCCTATCAGTGGATGGTCTCCTAGTACAAACCAGGTCCCCCGGCTCTGCCCCCTCTGAGCACTGGGGCTGAAGCTAGGGTATCCTCAGCCTCAGCCCATTCCCTCTCTTTCTGCTACTTCTAGAAAGGATGTGGGACCGTCCCGCCCACTACACTGAACCTGTCTGGGTCACTGCAACCCTCCCACTCATGGAGAAAGGGGAAACTTGAGCCATCCTCCTTGTGATCACTCCTGCCATCACTGACACTCTGGTACTCACCCAGAAGTCTTCCTCCATTGCAAGCTCCCTGGGTTCAGAGAACTCACACTCCACCAGGAGCTGCCATAGCTCTGGAAAACTCTGACTGAACATATGCTCTCCAGCTATCAAATTGTACCGCCCCTCACCTCTGTTAACCATACTACCCTTCACCCAATCATCCAGTACCTTGAAAAAGTACCCCACATCATTCCCCTTCAGGTGAGACAGTATCAGACTGTCCTTCAAACTCAATCTACCCTCCTCTGGAGTGACTCCATACTCCCTAACCAGGGCTTCCTCTGTGGGGGTACATCTCTCTGTGTCACTGTCTTCTAGAGCTAGTAGAGTGTCCCTCCCACCCAGGAGTATGACTCCCCATGCCAGTTCCCCAATCCACCTCAGGGTCCCTGCACACCTCTGGAGCTACTTCATATGCCTGGGCCCACTGGTTTATGTCATCCCCATCCTTAGAAACCAAGGTCTTGGGTGTGTGGACCTTTTCTTCAGTACTGGACATGGTACTTTCACTGCCACCATTTGAGATGAACTCAGCTGCCTCGCTTCCAAGTCCAGCTCTCCTAACGTCAGCTCATGAGCTACGATCATTTCCTTTTCCTGGGAAAAGTATCTCTCCGCCTCAGCCCTCCTATCCTCCATGAAGGCTGTCTCAGTCTCAGTTCCTATCTCCTCTGCATCTGGTTGAGCCAGCTGCAGGTTCCTCTCAGCTTGTCTGCCCTTGAACTCCTCGGGGGACATGGTATTGGAGATGATACTGCTCCCAGCAGTAGATCCAGCAGGGAACTCACTCTCAGTGGACTCCCTTCTCTCCTCTGGAGCCTCTGCCAAGTCATTTTTCCCTTCCTCTGCTTTTTCCTCAGTGCCACTACCCTCTTGAAACCGGTTTGGTATTCTCATGAGGCTCCAAGGCCTTGCATCCTTTACACTTCCAGAGAGGTCTTCTCCCTCAGAGTCCTCCCAGAGTCATCTCATAGTGTTGCTACCCAGCGTGTTTCCTCCCCTCAAGATCCCACCTTGTGGATCTCCTCTTCACAGACAGCCCCCTCTCCTTGCAGAAAAGTCTCAGTTCTTTCTTAGTACAGATGTTTAGGCATCAGAAGGTAATTTACATTCTGACAAGACTTCACAGGTGCAACAACCACATAGAGTTTAAAGTTAATCAAAATGAAGCAGGAATAACTTTGGAAAAATGAACAATTGAGAAACATAAGAGAAACAATATATTGGTACGTAATGATCTGTGATATGAAAGTAGTGTACACCAATCACTTTATGTAAAGTATAAATACAAGTCCTATCCTCACCACTGTTATATTAGAAATTGGGTCACTAGTTGGCAGTGGTTTTTACCCTGTCCAAGTAGGGACCCTCACTCTTGTCAGGGTAAGGGAGTTCCACGGCTAAGATAACCCCTGCTCATCTCCTTGGTAGTGTGGAACGAGCAGTCAGGCTTATCTCAGAGGCAATGTGTAAAGTATTTCTACACACCCAGACACACATACAGTAACACAGTGAAAACACTCAAAAGGGCCCCACACCAGTCTCCAAAAATAGACAATATTTATTTGAATAAAACAAGACCAAAATGACAAAAATCCAACATACACAAATAAAGATAGTCCTTTTTATTCCTTTAGCTGCTGGGCCTCCCCCACACCCCCAGTGCTGAGCCCTTTGTTAGCTCTTTGGGTAGCTCGCACTTGGGCTCTCATACCTTTTTGTCCACATAAGCTATCCAGGCCAAATTTGCATCATTGTTTTCCTAACATTCTGGGGATTCTAAAGGTACCCAGTGTTTGTGGATTCCCCTGAAGGAGACTGAGGAATTGGCCAAAATACAGCTAAAATTTGGGTTTTTTGGGGGAAAAATGCTGCAGAAGAAAGAATGTGTTTTTTTCCCCTGAAAATGGGATCAACAAAGGGTTTGCGGTGATAAAATCACCATCTTCACAGCTTTTAAGAACAGATAGACTTGAATCAGAAAACCACACTTTTTAAAACAGTTTTGGCATTTTACTGGGACATACCCCATTTTTTGTGTGCTTTCAGCCTCCTTCTAGTTAGTGACAGAAATGGTTGTGAAAGCAATGGTGGAACCCAGACTGCTAAACATTTCTGAAAAGTAGACACAATTCTGAATTCAGTAAGGGGCCATTTGTGTAGATCCTTCAAGGTGTTTCTATAGAAACTAACAGTGGAAATTAAAAAATATTGAAATTGAGTTGATAGAAACGGCCATTCCTCTTGACATTTTCTTCTGTAACTTTTTCCAACTATGGCAGGTTTTTGAAACTAATATACTGTTACATCTGCTGGACCCTCCTGGTTGTGGGGATATATAGGGATTGTAGGTTCATCAAGAACTCAAGGTACACAGAGCCAATACATTAGCTTCACTTTGCAATGGGTTTTCATTGTATACAGCCTATACAGCAATTCGTTTGGTAAAATATAAAGAATGAAAAATAGATATCAAGGAAACCCAAGTGTTTCCAAAATGGGCACAAGATATGAAGTTTAGAAGCAGTGGTTATTTGCACATCTCTGAATTCAGGGGTACTCATACTAGCATGTGAATTACAGGACATTTCTCAAAATTAATTATTTCTTACACACTGCCTAACATTTGGAAGGAACAAATGTAAAGAAAGACAATTGGCAATAACACTTGTTCTTCTATTCTGTATACCTCCAAGTCTCCTGATAAAAATGGCACCTCACTTGTGTGGGTAGGTCTAGTTGCCGCTGTGGGAAATGGCCCAAAACCCTATGTGAACACATTACATTTTTCCACCGAAAACGGACTCAATTTTAGCAAAGTACTTAGCTATGGATTTTGGCCTCAAACCAGCCGCCAACTAGGGAAAACTAGAAAACCTGTACATTTTCTAAAACTAGACACCTAGGGAAATCTAGAATGGGGTGACTTGTGGGGCTCTCACCAGGGTCTGTCACCCAGAATCCTTTGCAAACCTCAAAATTAGTCTAAAAAATATTTTCCTCACATTTCAGCGATGCAAAGTTCTAGAATCGGAGAGGAGACACAAACTTTCTTCCACCCAGCATTCCCCCAAGTCTCCTGATAAAAATAGTGCCTCACTTGTGTGGATAGGCCTAGTGCCCGTGACAGGAAATGCCCCAAAACACTATGGCCCTCATTCTGACCCTGGCGGTCTTTGACCGCCAGGGCGGAGGACCGCGGGAGCACCGCCGACAAGCCGGCGGTGCTTCAATGGGGATTCCGACCGCGGCGGTAAAGCCGCGGTCGGACCGGCACCACTGGCGGGGTCCCGCCAGTGTACCGCGGCCCCATTGAATCCTCCGCGGCGGCGCAGCTTGCTGCACCGCCGCGGGGATTCTGACCCCCCCTACCGCCATCCAGATCCCGGCGGTCGGACCGCCGAGATCCGGATGGCGGTAGGGGGGGTCGCGGGGCCCCTGGGGGCCCCTGCAGTGCCCATGCCACTGGCATGGGCATTGCAGGGGCCCCCGTAAGAGGGCCCCTACATGTATTTCACTGTCTGCTGCGCAGACAGTGAAATACGCGACGGGTGCAACTGCACCCGTCGCACAGCTTCCACTCCGCCGGCTCGATTCCGAGCCGGCTTCATCGTGGAAGCCTCTTTCCCGCTGGGCTGGCTGGCGGTCTGAACGAGACCGCCCGCCAGCCCAGCGGGAAAGTCAGAATTACCGCCGCGGTCTTTCGACCGCGGAACGGTAACCTGACGGCGGGACTTTGGCGGGCGGCCTCCGCCGCCCGCCAAGGTCAGAATGAGGGCCTATGTGGCCACAACACATTTTTCCAATGAAAACGGATGCGTTTTTTGTAAAGTGCCTATCTGTGGATTTTGGGCTCTAGCTCAGCCGGCACATAGGGAAACCTCGCAAAGCTATACATTTTTTAAAACTAAACAACTAGAGGAATTCATAATAGGGTGACTTGAAGGGCTATCACCAGGTTCTGTCACCCAGAATCCTTTAAAAACCTAAAAATGTGGCTAAACAAACACTCTTTCCGCACGTTTTGGTATCTGAACTTCCTTCCACCCAGCATTCCTCCAGGTCCCCCGATAAATGTTACCTCACTTGTGTGGGTAGGCCAAGTACCCGCAACAAGGAAGGTCCCAAAATGTATTGTTTCAATAACGATAACTAAGGTGAGTGTACTAAATAGTCCTGGGATCAGGAACCATTTAGGTAAGCTTAACAAACCCAGACATTTCTGAAAAGAAAACATCAAGGGGAGTCCAGGGAGGTATCACTTGTGAGGATTCTCCAAAGTTTTTTTTAACCCCAGAATGTCCTGCCAAGTAAACTGGTGAATAAAAACACTATTTTTCCTTGCATTTCTGTGACGTAAAATACAGGAATAAGCAGGGATCCATAAATTGCTTACCACCCAGTGTTCCCCTACTTGTCATGATAAAAACGCTATCCCACTGGTGTGCCTGGGCATTGTTGCCGTGACAGGAATGGATCACACAATGGTCAATGGTAGTTCTTACAGGAGGGCTACTGTTGACCCTGGGGTGATCCATTCCTGACGCAGGCACCAAGTACAGGCATACAAGTGGGGTAGAGTTTTTATCAGGACAAGTGGGGAAATGCTGGGTGGTAGGAATTTGTGGATTCCTGCATATTCCTGTAGTTTGCATGACAGAAATGCAAGTAAAAATTCAGTTTCTATTAAATGTTTCACCTTGTAGGCTATTCTGGGTAAGAAAACTTAGGGTAATCCACACAAGCCACACCTCCGTGGACTCCCCCGGGTGTCTATTTTTCGCAAAAATGTCTGGCTTTGGTAGGTTTCCCTGTATGGCCCAGGACCCAAAATGAAGGTGCTCGCCTTACAAAACCAGGTTGTTTTGTGATAAATAATTTTGATGTCTTCACAATACGATTTAGGCCCCTCCTTGTCGTGGCCATGTGCGAAGATGGGGGTTACCCAAAGCGTGCAAATCGTCCAGCAGAACTGCAAAGTAGGTATCAGCACTAACCCAATTTTGAGCGTAAGGCGCAAAACTATCTTCGATTCTGCCAGCGAAGTGGGAGTCCACTGGCTTGCCTTAGAACCTGCCGCTAGAATGCCTCCATGCTCACTCAGAAATTGTTCCGCAGGCAAATTTGTCTGCTGCACAATTTGCTGAGGGAAGTCAACATCCAAAAAGAGATGGACATAGTCAAGTGGCAAAAAGTTGGCTGTATCGACTTCACAACTAGCGTCACCAGTAAAAGGTGGAACTTGGTGCTGAACTAAAGAGCACTCTGTCTGTGCTTGCCACCGCAAGTACCTGCTCTCTGGTTTGGGCTAACCCACTGTTGTCCTTGCAAAGGGACAGCATGACTTTCTTCATCGTCTCTCTTCTTCAGATGGGACTCCGACGACTGAAAAATCAATCCCAGATTCTGCTCCATTGTCCACTTCCTCAGAAGATGTCTGAGTATCTGCTGTCTCAGTCTCTGATCCCTCCTCAGAGCTGTCTGCCATAACCTGAGTTACGGCTTCAGTAGCAGTCATCCAATGGGATGCCATCTCTGCTACTGGCTAAACTATCCCTCTAAAACACTTGGCTACGTAGGTGACAGATATGGTGACAAAATTGCTAGTGGGTGTGTGTGTGATGTGTGCAACTGTAAATGTCAGTCACCTTAACTTTGCTTCTTCCCTCAATCAAGAGGGTCCCTGAAGTCACTGAAAAAAACCAAAAAAGACACTCTATTACTTCACCTTGCCACATACCCATCATCACAGCCTTTAGAGCTGGTGGAGCCCAGTATAACAAGCTTTTTTGCTGCTTCCCCTCCCATGATCTCCTCCTTGGATTCCCCCACTACCACCCAACAAAATTGCCCTCCATCTCTCCATAGCCCCCCTCGCACATACATATCATTTGTTTTAATTCACCGGTAACAGCTCGCTTTACTAATCCACTCAACAATTCACATATGATACAGATCTATTCTTTGCAGCAGCCATATAAACCTTTTGCGCTACTTTACGTCATCAAAACTGCCACTAGACAAAAGTCAGATCTCTTTCTCTAGCAGGAACATAATCACAAGAGTTATCTTGACATTTTTATTGGTACCTATATATATATATATATATATATGTATATATATATATATATATTACTTACTGGTGGTCGCCAGTAGGTAGTTATGGTTAGTACCATGTTTCCATAGGAAAGCGTTTTTGACCATAGAAAGTTTCGGGTTGATTTGTCAAGCGAGGGCTGAGAAAAAGGGGGCTCAAAAAAGGTTGTGTTTCCCATGTTTTCCATTGGATTCTTTAGACATGACTACAGGCCAAACCACTAGACGGAATTACACCAAATTTCTCAGAAAGCAGCTGTCGGTACGCAGATTACGCTTTCGCTTATTTGGTGTGAATCTGTTCAGTAATTTTTGAGAAAGTTCGGGAAATTCAAATTTGTATATCTCTGGCCGCAAAGTATTCGCTACAAAGATGAGCTGGTGCAGGGAAATGCATACCCCTGTTCGGCTGCCAACACTTCAAACCAGGAAGTGTTGGCAGCCATCATGGAACTCGGCTTTAGCCTAGTCCCAGAAAAAACAGTAAAAATAAAATAAATGGGGCCATGGTAGAGACACCTTGTCCCCTCAGCACTGGTGGGGGTCCCAGAGGGACACCCCCAGAACAAAAAAAGATTTTCTTAAATTATATTTTTGCAGCGGGTTTGTGATAGTCGTGAATTTGTGTTAAAACAATTTTAAAAAACAAGCTCAGACTTCCCCGCTTGCCTTTTTATAGGCCCCAAGGTGGGCCAGGTCCCGGGGGCATTAAACATTTAGTGTGGGGGTCTCCCAGCCCTCCCACAACCCCGGGGACTACCACCTCTCCGGGGCATTGAATATAACGTAAGAGGCACAAACACCCTGACAGCCACTCCTACCCCCAGATACAGCCTCTCATACCTATTCTCAAACCCAAAGAGGCCACGACCAACTTCCTCAGTGCATGTATAAAGGGCCATGCACAGCATCAGGTTGGGTGGTTAGGGGGGTGGCTGCAGGGACTGGCTGCAGGCCAGCCTTTGCAGGCAACCCCTACTGTGCACTGGAGAAGGCAGTGCACTGTGCAAGTTTGGATGTTTATAGGGGTTGGCCACAGAACCGCCACCACACATGGCCAAAGGCCATGCATGGTGGTGGCTAGATTCACTTTGCACCCACTTGCCAGGCCCAAACCTTCCCTTGTACAACATGCAAGTCACCACTAAGGTATGCCCTAGGCAGCCCCATGGGCAGCGTGCAGTGTGATTAAAAGGCAGGACATGTAGTGTAATACTGCTAAATTTGTTTTTCACTATTGCAAGGCCTATCTCTCCCGTAGGGTAACATGGGGATTGCCTTGAAATATCTTTTAAGGGTAATTTCCCATTGCAAGCAGATAGAGATATAGAATTTAGGGTCTCTTTACTCACAATTTAAAAATACATCTTTGGGTGAAGTTGTTTTTTGAATGGTAAGTTTGAAAATGCCACTTTTAGTAAGTGGGCGCTTTCTTGCTTAACCATTCTGTGCCTCTGTCTGTCTGTGGAATACACTTCTGGGTCAGGATGACAGTTGGGCTGTTTGTGAATTCACTATAGACAGTCACACAAAGGGAGCTGAGTAGTGCCCTGCATAGCCTGATGGGCCTTACTGAGCTAAAATGGTGGAAGGAGCTGATACCTGCATCTGAGTCGAGCTGTGCCTGTCCTTACACAAAGCAGTCTCAAACTCCCTGGAGTGTGTCTGGGGCCAGGGCAGGAATGGCAGGGTCTTGTGCACTATAAACACTTCCTTTTGAAGTTTTCCCACATCAGGAACAGAAATGGGTATAAGTACTGGACCTCTGACCCCAAAAAGTTACAAAACTTATGGACTGAGGACATTCTGACAGGAAGAAGAGCTGGATGCTATGGGTGGGACTGACACTCTGACTGTTGCTTTGTTGTGCTGGCCTGCTGCTTTCTGCTTCTTTCCTGGGAGTTAAAAGACTGGGCTTTGCTTTCTACATCCTTCTTTCTAAGGTTCTCCAAGGGCTTGAGTTGAGCTTGCCTCCTGTTAAGAAGTCTCAGGGACATCAAAGACTTCATCTGCCTGTAACTGGGATCCTCTGCTGAGAGCCCTGTCTTGTCAAGTGGTGCCAAGTCCAGCCTGGACCCTTGAAGGAGGGTTTTTTGAGCTACAAGAAGGAAATCCATGCATCGACTTACAGCATCATTACGAACTTATGAATCACTGTAAGGGTTTGATGAATTGCTGCTGCCCATACAGGAACGCGGGCCCCGCTTGATGCAACAACCATGGTTTTCCACGCATGTCCTGGCTTTCTGTCACAGAGTGGCAGAAGAACCCCGCTGTGTGACTTTCAAGTGCCACATCACTGAAGTCCATGACACACCGCTGTGACTCTGATGAAGTGCCTGCTTTATCACTGTGAGATTGGCACACAGTAACTTGACTTCCGACGCATCGTCCCTGGATGGCATTTTCTTCATCAACACCACACTGTAGTAAGGAACCGACACAGTGTGCCATAAATGACGCAACACCTTCCCGGTGGCAGTAAGGAACCGACAAATCACCTCCACTGTCTAGCAGTAAGGGACTGATGCATCACCTCCCCTGCAACAGTAAGGAACTGACCCATTTCTGACTCTTTTGACACATCAACTACCCTGAAGCCTGCATTGTCTTTGTTTTTGATGCACCTCAGGTACTTTGCCTCAGTCAAATGCTTCATTGATTTCAAGGAACTACAATTACATGTAATCTCTTCAAAGTGATCTCTGCATATGTAGGTTGGATTTTTGTTGTTTTGGTCTTGTTTTACTCAGAAAAATATTGCCTTTTTTTCTAAACTTGTGTGGAGTACGTTTTTGGTGTTTTCACTGTGTATCTGTGTGTGTGTATATACAAATACTTTGCACATTACCTCTGAGATAAGCCTGACTGCTTGAGCCAAGCTACCAAAGGGGTGAGCAGGGGGTTATGTTAGCTGTGTGGCTCCCTTACCCTTACTAGAGTGAGGGTCCCTAATTGGACAGGGTGCAAACCACTACCGACTAGAGACACTATTCCTAACACTGTCATTTAAATATTTCCCAGGGGGTTTAAGTGGTATGCTCCACAGGGCCGGAGTGCCATAGATATCCCCCATCATTGGAACAAGCATAGATACCAGACTTATCCAAATCTGTACTCCCCAAAGTGAAGCCCATATTGTTCTCATTCATGGCTGCCTTCTGTAAGACTCCAAAGCCGTTAGCTGTCTCGAGGGCCGCTTCCTATTGTTTACCGCTTATATCTTGGATGGTGTTGTAGAGCCTGCAGCTTCTCTGCACCATCTGGGCTGTCATTTAAACATTGGTAGACTAGTCAAATTTGCAGAATCAACTCCTGCCTTATGTTTTTACAACCAGTCCCAGGCTTTTGTGGGGTTAAAGAGGAATCAGCTATGAGGACTGCCCCTTGCAGTTCCTTTTTTTTGCTGCAATGAAAGACTTCTACTGTCTCTGCACTGCTATCGTGGAGCCTGGGAAGATAGGTACTGATGCAGTATCAAGAGGGAAATAGTCTGTTTTTCAGGCTTGTTGTAGTAGTTTCTCTGGTCAGCACCTTGTTAGTCCATCCTAGGGAGAAGAAATTTTAGTGCCCATGTAGAGTCACTTACTTGGCCAGCCAATTTTCAAGGAACAAAATCATGTCTGCCCCCTTCATTTTTTCAGGCAAGCCAACTATTCTAATGCTACTTTTATGGCTATGTTCCTTAGCATCTTCCACACTTCTGTATAGTTGCTCCACATTTCAGGACGATTCCGTCAACTGTTGTTTTATTGTGTCTGGGCGTATGTTTCTATGATCCCCTCAGTATGTTTCATCTTGGCAGTCAATTTCCTATGGTTGTCAGCAAAATATTCAAGGCTATGGATACCTTGTCAGTTTTTCTCTCTAGAACGTCTCTGGAATTGTTGATGAAAATCCATATCTGGTCTGGTTTGGAAGTGGGGACTCCCTCAGGCACCTGTAAGTTTGTGGTGTGATACATGTCAGATTGCTCCATAACATGTGGCAGGGAGCTGTCTGTTTCAGATCACATTCAACCATCACTGTCCTCTATAGATCTAGTATGACCCAAGATTCTGCACACTTAAGCGTTCTTCAAACCAGTCAGTCCCTTTGCTGTGTGCAGAGTTGCGTTCTTTCATTCACCTGCCTGTTACAACAAGCTAGGGAGCCAGATCTCTCGCTATGTGTTTGGTAGATAGTTAAGCGGACATCCACCTCAACATATATTCATTATCATCAATCTGGGCTGAGGATGCTTCGCATCATATTCTGCAGGTATGAAGAAATTATCAAATATAGAGCATAACTTGTGGGTTGCCCAGTACTCTTAGGCGTCCCTACTTCTAACAAGAGGCTCTCATTCTGGATGTCATTGGCTATTCCAGATCTGCATTTTGACGTAAGCATAATTGTCCTAGGTTTACATGGTCAGTGGTATCCCACTATATGATTCTGTCACACGCAGCATCAGAGTACCTGGGGCCATTGTGGATCTCTTGCTGACACCTGACTTCACCTGCTAAGGGGCCTCTTAGGGACTGGCCTTGAGAACAGATCCACCAGTCTATCATTTCACGGATCTCATCCCCTTTACCTCCTATTCAGCATAGATCACTATCCTGCTACTTTTGTACTTGCCCCTTTCACAAGTGGCATCTCACCCAACTCGTGCAGGGCAAGTAGACATTGTCCACCCATTTTGAAATTGACAAAGGCCTATGTTGTGCTCTGTTTCCCAGATCTGCACCCTCTTAGTGTCTCTCTGAAGTTTCCGTGACCTAAGATTGTGGATGTGCTAGCGCGCCTGGTCCTTAGTAAGTAAACTTACAAGGGAACGCGTATGGGTCGATGAACCTTTTGGATCGCTTGGAATATCCTAATCATGTAGTGATTACTGACATCAATAATCAGCATAACCAACCATTAATATTAAAATTGGAATCATTGAAAAACACCTATTCATGAACAACCACAACTCGGTAATAGTTAAACAATTTTATTTCCCTATTGGCTACAATACTAAACCATCAAGTTAGATCAAACTTTATTCAATCAGCTCAGTATTAATTCATTAATGAAACATCAATGATATAATATAATCAGAACTTGAAGTAACATGTGCTGGAATGCTCCTACATAAGCCAATAATTGAATACACAGCATCAATAGCACAGTTCAGCAGATAATGCGTCAGTCATTTGTCACTGTCAGCATCACCCTTAGGAAGCCTGCCGAACCAAGATTAGCATTAGCCTGTGGGACTTCATGCAAAACAATTTAGGAAAACATGAATTTGGAAAACATCTTTTTAAGAGAAAATCTATAAAACAGCGCAGTTGGTACCTAGAAGAAAAAGCACAAGTTAGTCAGTCACATTTTCATAGCTACCTATCCACAGAATGGATCAGCAACAAAGTCAGTCTTCGTCTTCAGGTCATCAGTAGATCAGCTAATCATCAGGCTCTCAAGACTATGAGCCCAACGACAGAACCTCGATCAGCGTTTCCTAACGTCATCAATTCTCCCCTCGCATCTGAAGTTTTAGCCCCTTGTCATGACTTTTTATTAGGGTCTCCCAGTCCATCCCTCTAATTCCCAATTGGTCAGTCATTCAGCAGATATGACTTTAACCTATCATATTAGTTTACCAAATCTATCAATTTTAAAATTAGTCCTTTCAAAAGGCACAGATTGGTTCACTATACGATGTCCTCACCATCCGGCTCTTCAGGTATCGAAAATGTTGCATGTTCAACTTCAGTCAGTGCTTCCATTGTTCAAGTCCTGGGAAAGTACATTTAGCCTACTCCACACATAATTGTATCAAATTTTCTTCATCATCTCCTGTCCACCGGTACAGTGCAGAAAATTCTAGCTAAGCAACTTTAACATTGGGTAGTTCAGGCTCAAGTCATGCATTTGCTTCTCTACAGCGCGTTAGAGATTTAGCCTTTCTTGTGAGGTCTGTAAAAAGGATAGGCCTTAGTCACAGCTAAGTTAACTCTACAAATTAATATAAAACATAGGTTATACATTTCAATATGACATATTACTACATTTTTCTTATATGTTTTCATTAATTCATACAATTTCAGTTACAATAGTACAATCTCGTATAAGTGGCTGACATGCCCCGTAGGCACATTTTTAAACGTTCACTTTATTTTCCCCACAATTAATATTTCTATGAACTTTTCTTTAATCAAAACACATAAACATCATTAATAATCTTCTAATTAGCATATTTGCTTCAGCAATGTGTTATCCCTCCTGCCCTGTTCAGGGCAAGTAGATGCTGTTCACCCATTTTGGAGGTGGCAGGGAGTCTATGCTGAGCAGTTCAGCTAGTCGCTGCTATGGACAGTGCTGTGGGTGTCGCTCACAGTGAGTCTGCAAGCTCCATGCAGCAGCTCGATGACCGGGTCTCTGGCGCTGTGACGCATGAGCAGAGTAGACCAGATCCCACCAAACACTATGTTCAAGTCACACTGGGACAGCCAGGGGTCCCTCAGTTCTGTAGGTGAAGTGCCTATCTATTCCTCTTGCTCGTCGCTTTTCAGGCCACAGTCTACTGATCTCAGCAACCGGCCAATTAAAAAAAAAGATTACATTTGCGACTTCAGCCACTCTGTACCGTGGCCTGCAGGCTGGCTCTTCTAGGTCTAGAAATGTCAGGTGCTTGTTCAGTATCTCCACCATGCCCCTAAATCATCGGTATTTAGGCTGTACGATGTATGGGCATCTGAGGTGGGCAGCAGACAACTTAGGAAATTGTGGCCATCTTTCTACACAGGTGACCACGTCCCTGAATTTTACATTACACTTGTGCGAAATTCCGGAAATTACACCGTTAGGCCATGTTGCATAACTATGTAGCCGTTTAGGGAAAAATTATAGCTGATGCACCACAAAAAAAATAGAACAAGAGTGGCTGTTCGGTGTAGCAATTGAGCTTATCACTCTATTTTGTTTTATCAAGAAATACTCCCTTGCATCAAAAATTAATATACAGGTGCATTGTGCTCTAAAATGTAGCACTAAATAACAGATTTTTGCGTTGCACAATTAAGTGTAATTTCGTGTAATTGGCCCCAAAATGTATGTAATTGCACAGAAGCAAATAACACAAATTTCACAAACCCGTAAATACTACGCCCATCGAACTACATGTAGAACCACTTCTGTTAAGTCTGCACAACTTGAAGCTTTTCTACCTCCAAAGTGATCTGCTCATTTTTGACACAACATGGGGGCATATTTATACTCCGTTTGCGCCGAATTTGCGTCGTTTTTTTCTACGCAAATTCGACGCAAAACTAACTCCATATTTATACTTTGGCGTTAGACGCGTCTAGCGCCAAAGTTCATGGAGTTAGCGTCATTTTTTTGCGTGAACACCTTCCTTGCGTTAATGATATGCAAGGTAGGCGTTCCCGTCTTTAAAAATGACTGCGATGCATATGCGTCATATTTATACTCCCGGGCAAAAATGACGCCCGGGAGTGGGCGGGACTAAAAAACCCGCATTTGCGCCGGATTTTAGCACCTGGGTCAGGGCAGGCGTTAAGGGACCTGTGGGCTCAGAATGAGCCCAGAGGTGCCCTCCCCTGCCCCCAGGGACACCCCCTGCCACCCTTGCCCACCACAGGAGGACACCCAAGGATGGAGGGACCCACCCCAGGGACATTAAGGTAAGTCCAGGTAAGTAATTTATTTTTATTTTTTGTGGCATAGGGGGGCCTGATTTGTGCCCCCCTACATGCCACTATGCCCAATGACCATGCCCAGGGGACAGAAGTCCCCTGGGCATGGCCATTGGGCAAGGGGGCATGACTCCTGTCTTTGCTAAGACAGGAGTCATTTCAATGGGGGATGGGCGTCGTAAAAAAATGGCGCAAATCGGGTTGTGGCGATTTTTTTGCCTCAGCCTGACTTGCACCATTTCTGGACGCCCATACGCCATTTTCCCCCTACGCCGGCGCTGCCTGGTGTACGTCGTTTTTTTTAACGCACACCAGACAGCGCCGGCGGCTAACGCCGGCTAACGTCATTCAATAAATACGTCGCCCGCATGGCGCTTCAGAATGGCGTTAGCCGGCGCTAATTTTTTTGGCGCAAAACTGCGTTAGCGCCGTTTGGCGTCAAAAAGTATAAATATGGCCCATGGTATATTCCGGCGGAAGAGAGCGCCGAGGTACCTCCAGCTGAATGTTGCTCTTTAAGACTACTAACAATAAAAAATTAAGAAACAAGTATCCAAAAAATGGCACAAAGGGATATAATTGTGTGCTGCCTGCATCCTGATGCATGGGGCTGCCCAACAATTGTACGTCTTTCCTCCACTCCACTCTACTGAGAATACTTGCATATTAAAAATATGCAAATAAATCCTGCACTGTGCATGCTAAAATATGAACTCACTAATTGAACAAGACAACAAAAACCAGTGCCTAAAGCCTTCACTGTATTGATATGCAGCGCGTTCCTGCTGTCCCCAGGTCGCAGCTAGCATCGTTGTGATTAAAAAGCAAACGTAAGTGGCAAACGTATTTTCATCTTGATGAAGGCCCCCCAAGAGGTACATTTTGGTCGAAATGCATCAATGCCAACCCTTGCACCACCGACTGAAGTTTAAAAAATGATTACCATATATATTGTAAGCTCTTTTGAAAACAAAATGTCAACTTTGTTTAGCGAACATCTCTTAATTTTCTGAGACCATCCACATTGTTAAAACGATCACGATTTTTCATTGTTGATCATCAAAAGAGCCACATGCACACACAGCTGACCACTCTCTTGTCTTACAGTAAAAGGAAGAATCAGGAAGTACAATGAAAAATGAGTTCATTCTTTCTTTTGGTGGGGTTGCATAAGCAGTTACCAAGGGTTAGGTGTACGGGTTTATTCACCCTCTCTAGTTATTCACTTGGTAACCAATCCAGGGCATCTGAAAACAACCCAGAATGCACAGGCCCAGAGCCTAAGGGGTATGGCTTACATTGCAAGACTTCCAGTACAACATATTCTCCAGCGGTTCGATGTAAAAATTGAAAAGAATAGAATCAAGATTGGCTCCCTAAGATACAGCACAGCAGACTGAAGCAGTACAGTCAACCCTCCCACCCCCAACCATGTGGTAAATGATCAGCCACAAACTCCACCTGTTGTCCTAGTGTAGTAACAGCCGATCAACTGTCCTGAAAACCGTCAAAGGATCATGCAGGACTGAGAGAAAGGAACTCCAACTACGAAAGAATCCACTTCGATGGCCAAGACTTTTTACTGAGATTCCACTAGAGCAGTCTTCAAGCAGTAAGGGTGGGAGGAAGAAGTCCCCTGAGAAAGGGGAACATTAGACATTTGGTTAATTCAACCAGGGCACACCAGGAAGATAAACACATGCCCTAACAATAGTAGACAGGAGGGCCATGGGCAGAGTGTGTAGGTTCCATGTCACTGACCGTTTTAGTAATCCCCTGTACAGAAACACCTTTAGATCTATACGGTGTTCTGTATTGCTGATACAGAGTCTGCACTCGATTACAAGGACTGAATTCTTGATGTGCTATGGACAGCGCCATATAAATAACGGATTCCTGGTGTTTGTTACTCATAAGATGTAATAAGTAAAGCTAGTTATGAGTTGTTCTATGAAAATGGGGAATAACATGCAGATTTTGGTGCTTATTGCACCAAAACCCCAATGTCCTGGCCTTCACATTTCTCTCGGCAAATTTCAGTGGGTGTGGCTTGCTGAAAATTATTTGAGGTAAAGCCCTGCTGTTAGATTTTATCAACTATCTCATAATTCTGCCACCAATACAAACCGAGATTCGCACTGAGTTCGGAATTTAACAGGTAGTTGGAATCACGGGCTATGCAGGCTTTTCTTCATTTAGTGCACAGGACTCTCACCGGCCTCCTCCGGGCCACTTTCTTATAAATCACTCTTAGTTAACTTGCTTCGTAGGTTCTGTTATTCAGGATTTCCCAACTAGTTTTCAACACATTAACAAAGTAAATACGAACTCTTTCGAACGGTGATGAGAATTTATTTTTGTTTATTTATTTAGGTTCTTCATATAGCGACTCAAGATGTTTCAGAGCAATTTATGGAGCATGGCATATACATATCCACAGTGATTGAAATGGAAAAATTGAAGTGCACGTACTCTGTTGCAAAGTACCTGCTTGTTTCCGAGAAGTGCCGGTACTCTCCAATTAAAAATATTATGTTTTTCTTTAAATGTGCCGGTACTCTCCCTCTCAAAATAAAAACAGTGCCGGTACTCAGTAACGGACAATTTAAAGCACTGGATATCCGTGAAAAAGGCAAAAAATAAGACAAACAACTTTGGTTTAAGTCTTCCGAAAGATTCTGGGATTTTTGTGTGGCTTGCCTGAGGAGACCATAGTTGAGTGCATGTTCTAAATGACATTATTGCCAATTGAAGCCCACCAAAGCATCCATGTTTGATGTGGGACTGAGAAAGCTCTGGGTGTGCGCAGCAGCAACACACCCACTGCTCTGGGAAGGACGAGGACACCTCGCGCCACCAGGATGTACCGGAAGTACATAATGGACGAGTTGTCGAAGGTCCTTCCTGAGGGGGAAGTGATAAGCGGCGTGAACCTGGTAAACTGATCGAAAGAGGCTCTTAACTAACTCCAGGCAGTGGCAGGCGCCACCGCAAACAGCGCGTGTTGTTATGTTTTTTATGTGTGGAGATAATTGCCCTGTCAATGTTGCCACAAGTCCCAAGGGGGTGTCTTCTGTGTTTATATGCAATTTAGGCAAAACAAACAGAGTGACAGCCAAGGGGCGGGGGTGGCTTCACGAGCAAAGGGTGGGGAGGCCAGTGGTAGGAGAAGAAGTTCTGTGCAGCAGGAGGGGGAGATTTTATGCTGCTGGTGTTTCAAAGGTGCTAAAACCCCTGTCGTGCAACCAAGCGCTTTAGAGCTGGAGAAATGCGGTCTAGTGAATTAATCGGAATGTGGATACAGATGTTAAGCAAACGAAGAAGCAGTAACGGGAGCATCGAAAGAGAGGAAACCAGATAGACAAAAATATTGACCGTATGTCAAAATAAAGAAACCCCTTACCGAGAACCCGATTTATTATTATTATTACTTTATTATCATCATCATCCTATTAATATTATTATTATTGTCATCATCATCATTCATCATCATTTTTATCATTATGTTGCTATTGCTCCTTTTATGAAGAAGGGGAACCACACAACCAATCACACCCCTCGTTGCTGCATAGCCCATGTCTGGTTCATACTCCCAAATGGTTACGTTTTTGTTCGCCATTTTTCAGGATTATGGCTTTCTTGGTTATGGGGTTAAGAAAAAGGAAGTAATAGAGGAATTAAACGAAAGAAAACTAGTAGACAAAAATATTGGATACCCGTGAATAGAAAGAATCCCCTTACAAAGAAACCATTATCACGATTTTGTTTTATTATTTTTATTATATATCGTTGAGTCCGTCACTTCTCCGCTATATGCAGCACCTTTTAAGGCTGCCATTTATTAAATCATGAATGTCTTGGTTATGGGGCACATATTTTCACAAACATGCCCAAATGTTGCTGAGTCGGCTATTTCTCTGCCATATGCAGGACCCGCAGAACATCCTCAGGCCCCAGCTTTTATCCTGGCTGTCAGTCAAATGTCCCTTATCGCCTGTGATCTGCAGGCCCTCTGACGTTTACTTGCTGTCCTCCCGTCCTACATGATTATCATTTTGCACATAGGAGAAAAGTGGGTGCGGGGAGGGGGGCGGAATGGAGCGAGGATTATAGGGAAACAGTTAACAGGAGAAATAGAAGCCTGGACTGAAAATCAAAGTTTGTTTGATAACAGCAAAGCATCAACGTGTTTCAAATAGGAACTGAAAAGAGGAAAATGTAAACTGGGGTTTTAAATATGTCCTGATTCTTCACAGGTTCTGGAAATTGCATAATAGATTAGCAGGCTCTGGCGTAAAATCTGGCCTCCAGCCCTGTCTGTGCTTGAAAGAAGAAACAAAGAAACACAGAGGGAAAACACATTGTGGAACATAAAACAATGTGTGAGAGTGAGCTGTGTATCTTGAAGGCAAGCGTGCCTATCAACGGAACACAATGTTCTGAAAAAACGCACCAGCTGGATTCACTTTAGCTGCAAGTGGCACGATCAGCCACCCACAGATGCGAGCCTGCGTGTGAATGTTGATAGTACGTGATAAGAACAGAGGAAACCTGTAGGCCGGAGCGCCTGAAATCAACTCCAGTGTTTTTAACCTTGCATTACATCTCATAGGAAACAGGCACAGGTACTGTTAGTTTTGCGGAACTGGAGGCCACAGTCAGCCTCCGTCTAAGCGTTCCAATCATTGTTGAGTAAATAAACAACAAACCCCTGGCTTATTCAAGAGTCTTGCTTTTGGCATAGTAAAACGAGTTAACAGAGACACTGGTTGCTAGTAATTGATGAAGACGTCTGCCCCTGGGAAACCCCCTCATGCAGAAGCTTCAACCAATCGCCGCTGTCAGGCAGATGGAGCCGCAATTGGCTGGTGCGTAACATGACAACCTGATTCGCCCTTCTCCATGTGGGATTAATTGTTGGATTAACAGTATGGATCCGGCGATGGAAGGGTTCACAACGCTAAAAATAGATCAACAGTTTGATGTTTTAAATCGAACTCTTGTATACAGAAGGAACCGGTAGATCTCCCAGAGACCCACTAGCATGTAATGGTAGGCCCGTCTATCCAATTGAAGGTCAGACCATTGCTGGGAGGATGATGCCACCCGTTTAAATATGGACTTTGGCTACTGGTGGAGGCTCCCACTAATTGTGAACATAGCCAATGGGAGCCTCCATAAATCGTCCTCGCTGTTACGGGTGTGGAGCCACATTAACATGGGACATTATGCACACAAAGGTTTACCTATCCCCTTCCACAGTGGTTTAAATGTCGGGTTAGAAGTAAGGGTTTACACTGCCTCAAAAGTGACCTGAATGTTCCTGGTCTAAATCTGACATGTATGAAAAGAGACACTGAAGGATCTCCCAGAAAGCAAGTGGCATGGAAAGGGGGTCAAATGGACCCCACTCACCTTCAAGGAGATGCAACCGAGCATCCTCCACAAGGCTGAGATATCAATTGAGATAGTTCCAACCAGCAGTTCAACGGAACACTGCACATAAAGGTCTACCTGGTAATTTTCCCAGACATATCGATCCACTAAGGCACAGTTTTCTTCAACAATGTGGGCTCTGCTCTTAATGAAGAGTTGATTTCAAGGTTCAGGTATATAGTGTTTAAGTGAAAGAAAACATAAAGAAGGAACTTAATTTAAAGTAAAAGAGCCAATATTAGTGAAGTGAAGCTTGTATAGTACATAGGTTGAAAGACTTGTGATTCCAGAGTAGAAATAGAGATCGAACTAGAGTAAAGATATTTGTGTGTTTAAAATAAATCTAGACAAGCATTTATAAAACGTCAGAAATTTAAAAAAAGCCAATGGCAAGACAAAACTGCCATATGACGAATCAGCTGTAGAGTTTAGAGATTAATTAAAGTTTCTCCCTTGCACCATTCTGCTCCAACACATTAACTACCATCCTTATAATCAAATAAATCTGCAGCGAAACACTGGAAAATATCATATTCAAAAGTCTTAGTGAAACATCTCGCCCATAGCTCTCTATTCCACTTCAATTGTAATTCTACAACAACCCTTCTTAGAGACAACACCACGAGGACAACAACTCCTCCATTCGAAGTCTGTTTCTCTTCTGTGCTGTCTGTTGCGCTGTAACCACCAAATTCTCCCTCAGACGTTTTTTGACCTACAAGTCACCAGCAGAGCTCCCTTCGTCAGGTCTACTATCTATCTTACCACTCTTCCCAGTGCCTTCACCAGCTCATTTGGATTGCACAGGGGACAATGCTGAGCTATTCACCATTCTTCTTTTACATCACCTCCCTTTGTGGCATCATTTTCTCATATGTTTTTTTAGACCATCTATTTGTGGTGACACCCAAATCTCCTTTTTGGTTCCCTCCCTTTCCCATAATCTCCTTAGCTTCGAATCGTCTCACAGCCATTAGACACTAGATAGACAAACATTGCCTCAAGATCAGCTGCAGGGTTGAAACACCCTGGTGCTTTTTCCATGTAAAGACTGGATCCTCACTCACCAAACCACCTTATTTAATTTTACAGGAAACCCACATATCAAATTTCCTGACAAGTCCTCTCTCATGTTTTTTTATGTTGCTCACCAATTGAGTGCTAGACTCTGTTGGGTGATATTGGTACACACAGGCCCTCATTACGAGTGTGGCGGTCTCAAGACCGCCACACTCGCGATGGCCATCGGACCGCTACAGGCAGGGCGGTCCGACCACCCTATTATGATTGTTGCAGATGGGCACTGCCAGGTTGCTGCCGGTCGACAGCTTGGTGGTTTTGGCAGTCGCAATTCACAAGGGCAGCGCTGCCTTGGGGATTACCAGTTCCCTTTCCGCAAGCCTCACTGCCATACAAAGTCTGGCAGAAAGTGGGCATCAGGGGCCACATGGGGGCCCGTGCACTTCCCATGCACTTGGCATGGGCAGTGAAGGGGACCCCATGAACATCCTCAATGGTTTTTCACTGCCTGAATTATGGGCAGTGAAATGCACGACGGGTGCTGTTGCACCCGACGCACCACAACACTGCAGCCGACTCGATTATGAGCCGGCGTCAATGTTGTGGTGAGTGTTCCGCTGGGCCAGCAGGAAAAAAACAGTGTTTTCACCCACTTGCACAGCGGAAAACTCATAATAAGGCAGACAGTGGCTTCAGTGGTCTTTTCAAAAGACCGCCAAAGTCATAATGAGGGCCATTGTGTTCTACTTCTTTAGTCATGGATGGCTACCACTCTCACAACCAGGGCACAACACTACAAATATCTGGGGCAAGCTCATTATTGCCTTTTTACATGAACCCCACAGGGAAGAATGACTACTCCTGGCACATCAGTGGGGTAATTCATGAATGGTCCCTTTCGTTGCCACAATTGTATGTATAAGTATATATATATATATATATATATATATATATATATATATATATATATATATATACAACTGAACGTGTAGGTCTTGCCATAGGGTATAGTGAAAGGCAATGCTGCTGTCTTTCTCTATGCCTTTCTCTCTGTACTTCTCCACTGATTCAACCCATCCTTGTAGAATCAGTTGTTAAACTAAGTGCAGCTGCCTAGCTTGAATCCTCCTCCACGTGTTTTGTTGTGAGCCCATTTTTTGTGGGTCATGAAAGTCCAAGCTATATTAAAGATGCCTTTAAACTCTGTTTAGCCTATCACATTTATTGTGCTTCAAAGACAAACATCACATGTCAGGGTATGTATTCTGACAAAATACTTCTTATATTTTAACTTGGGGATTGGTGTTTACAAAGTACTCTCACTTTGCAGGCAGAGAAAGCAAGGTAAAGGGAATTACATGAGACTCTTGCTGGGGTACAGAGAGTGTGAAAGGAAAGGCTGCAAGATGTAATTTTTTGTAACACATAGCAAAATGTAAATACCTGTAAATGAACCCTAAACGTTCAACAGTTAGGAATGAAGCACATTTTTTGTAATTCTGAAGTGTAACGAAAGCAAAGATTTTGATAGGATCAAAACAAATCAAGACACTGTACTTGGTGATGAACAAATGATAATTTTTCACTGAAATCTGATTTCCACACAATACATTTATATGCAACCTAGTTTTGATAAGTAAAACTATATGCCTGTGCAAATTTAGTAGCCATTTCAATAGAAAATGTGTTGTCTCTAAATGACAGCACCCTGCTACATGATGCTTTAGTTACTTTAAAAAATTGCCCCCTCATGGCCATTAAAGCTAGGTGGGTCATGAAAGTATGTCGTTCTAAGAAGTGGGTCATGCTTCTAAAAAGTTTGGGAAGCAAATTATCTAATAGGAAGGAGGAGGAAGAATGTGTTGATGTTCACTGGGCCTGGACCAAACCAATTAAAAACAGGTCAACTGTCAACATCAGGACAGTGTGCGCTCTATGGGTGACAAACATGCAAAAATCCTGACTTTATGCAAGAGCATAATTCATGCATTGTGTTTATATGCAGTATGTTAACCTTTTGATCGAAGAGTTTAACCTTGAAAAACACTTTACTTACTGAGTGTGTTAGGGTGTGGTCCCTTTCTAGGGCTTTCTAGAAGCTTTCCCTGCATCATGACTGGGTGTGGTTTGTGGGCTGGGCTTGACTCTATATAAGGGAGCCAGCCCAACTCCATGTGCTCACGATTCAGAGGTCCCGGTGCAGAACAGCAGCAACTTCCTGAGCTCCTGTTCCCGAGGCCTACTTTGATATTCCAGGCCTGCCCTCATTATATTGGTGATCCTTGAGCAGGGCGGTAAGGCGGCGGTCAGGCTGGGCCCTCGACCCCCATTCTCAAAGACATTCGAGTTTTGGGCCTAGTTGTGAAACTCTCTGTGTGCGTGAGTGTGATTTCATGGCATTTGCATATTCTTGTCCGAATCGGCAGAGTGCGCGATTCATTTCTGACATGTAACCCTTGGCATTCAGATCGGCAACAGTGTGCGCGATCATTTCATGGCATTTGCATTTTCTTGTCCGAATCGGCAGTGCGCGTGATTCATTTCTGTCATGTAACCCTTGGCATCCAGATCGGCAACAGTGTGCGTGATCATTTCATGGCATTTGCATGTTCTTGTCCGAATCGGCATAGTGCACGATTCATTTCTGACATGTGACCCTTGGCATTCAGATCGGCAACAGTGTTCGCGATCATTTCATGGCATTTGCATGTTCTTGTCCGAATCGGCAGAGTGCGCGATTCATTTCTGAAATGTAACCCTTGGCATTCAGATCGGCAACAGTGTGTGCGATCATTTCATGGCGTTTGAAAATTCTTGTCTGAATCGGCAGAGTGCGCGATTCATTTCTGACATGTAACCCTTGGCATTCAGATCGGCAACCATGTGCGCGATTATTTCATGGCCTTTGCATATTCTTGTTTGAATCGGCAACAGTGTGCGCGATTCATCTCTGGCATAAAACTCTTGGTTTTTGGATCGGCAGTGTGCGCAATCATTTCCTGACATTTGCATCGTGTATTTCGAATAGGCAACAGTGTGCGCGATTCAATCCATGGCATAAAACTCTTGGTTTTTGGATCGGCAGTGTGCGCAATCATTTCCTGACAATTGCATCGTGTATTTCGAATCGGCAACAGTGTGTGCAATTCAACCCTGGCATAAAACTCTTGGCTTTTAGATCGCCAGTGTGCGCGATCATTTCATGACATTGAAAACTTTGGTGTGCCGTGTTTGTTGAGGTGCACACATTTATCCTGAACTTTTGGATTTCTTTGAAACGCTTAATTCAAAGTGCGACATTCTTTGTGCATATTAAGTTCCTAGTACAGTTCCTGTTGTTTCCAGGGAATGTTCAGACAGCCTTTCTCCTCATGTAAAAATGCAATGTTTATTCTGAAACATTATTAAAGAAGGTTCTTGTATTCTAGACAGTATGTGATATTTTTCCTGAAAAGCTCATATGAAACATTGTATTAACCCATTCTTGATTTTTCCAGGTAAGAGATTTCTTGAGGTCTAGTTACAGTCATTTGCTAGGTTATCCATGATTACAGTATGAGAACTCTTAGAACCATAGTCTATTGAAAGTCAATGTGATTATACCTTGACATTCTGTTGTTTAAACTCTTGCTTCCTACAGGTCTCCTTCCCAGCTGTTCCCTACCTAATCCCCTTTCCCCCACTTGGACTCTCTCAGGCTCTGTGGTATATCTATTGGAGATTTGGAGCTGTCTAGTGGTGGACATGTCGGGAACGTGCGCAGGCCCCGAGGATCTGGTCTCCCTGACATCAACGCGTGGATTGGCAAGAGCTGCACCTGAACAATGAGGTGGCCAAAAGGCAGGAACAAGTCTGAAAAGCTAAAATAATTGTAGTTTGTCTACCAGCCGAACATCACATCTAGTGTTCTTTCCGCAGGAGAAACAAAAGTTCCCAGCAGCAGCACCTAATTGCAAGGGTTTTGTGGCAGTAGTCTGGAAATCAAAACACAAATTGCTGGGTTACATCTGGCTCATGGCCATTGAATTGTGGCACACCTGAAAATAAAATTTAAGGAGTGGACAGTTAGTTGCAGGCCAACACCCCCAGTAATTGCTATAAACTGGCACTTTGTGCTTATCCCGTATGCATGTTTAATCAAGGACATTGTGAACTCCCACTTTAGAAGGTACAGCAGGGGTAGGTTCTTTATGGGCCTCTTCTGTCTGCAACTTGGCAGAAAAATGGTCATAATTAATGCCATAAAAGGCTACCATAGGAATACCAGTCAATAGGAGAGCAGACGGGAACCAAGAATAACAAAAGATTGGTCAATAGAAAAGGATAAGACAAAATGATTATTGAATGGAAGGAAGGGCGAAAGAAAAGTAGGAAAGGTGAAAGGATGACTGGATGCACGAGAGGTAGAAGGACAGGTAAAATAATGGCAGAATATGGATAAATGGATGAAAGGATTTATTGATGATGGATAGGTATAAGGATGCATGTGAGGATGGATGGATGGATGTATAGATGGATTGATGGAGGGATGGATGGATGGATGGATGGATTAGTGATGGATGTGTGAATGGGTGGATAGAATGGTTGATGGATGGAACTGTTGATGGATGGAATAGGGATAGATTGGATGAAAGAATGAATGGATGACAGAAAGTAAAGGTGAAATTGTGGATATCAGTGGGTGGATTAAAGTGTGTAAGGATGGATCATAGGTGCTTTGGTTGAAAAAACAATGAAGCTCTTCCAGGGAGGGTCGAGCTCACTTGCTTTGCTTAGTGCCAATAGAGCTTTGGTTCAATATGGGGAGTATTTAAATTTTCTGGCTACTCCTTTATGTTTGATTCAAGGAGCTTTGCACACATTTGTAGACGATGGCTGACCACAAGGAGAATCTTTGGCTGTTTCCCTTTCCAAGGTTGCACCTAAAGTCAAAGAGGAGGTGGTGACCAAAGACGCTGCCTTGTTTAGTGACCACCTGAGTCTTACATCACAGGAGTGTGTGGAGGACTGGGTACTGCGACATGAGGAGAATCAGTGCGCCCACATCTTGATCCAAAATCCTAAACGACAGCAAGAGCACTGAGTTCTCAACTATTTTCCACTTGTCACAATCCTGAGGAGCTTGTCATCTGTGATGTCATGCATGCCCACACGCTGCACACTCTTGCTTTGCCATTTGCAACCTGGTTTGCAGTGCCAGTTTGTGTGTGAGAATATTGACTCTGCACCATGCATGAAATAATCTATCTTGTATTAAAATAATAAAAGATAGAGTATTTTATATTTTTTAAAAGGAATAGCAGTGCTTAGAGTATATTTATTGTGAGGGATACACATACAGCATTTGATAAATGTGCAAACCCACAGCACAGTCCAAGAGGAAACCTTGACTGTTCAACCACAGTGCCGCTAAAACTCAAGGTTTAAAAAGGAGATACTTGGCAATGCATTGAGTTTTCACTAGTCCTGGGACCCTTGTCATCAACTCATCCAAACTGAAGTAATATTTCTCAATTGTCTATGAGCAAAAGACTCTCCCCATACTACCTCTGTTCTTCATGAAGCCAACACCCTGTCCTCTGTTATACAAAATGTGAGAGTACCATTCAACAGCAAGGTGCAATGTATCTTTATTATCATAACTGCTTTATGCCTTTGTTTTCTTTAATTAATCGGTCAGGGTAATCACAGAGAGGTGGGAAAGGGTCGGCAGAGCAATTTGTTATCAGCGAACAAAGGATGGATGTTGGAGCAATGGGGTGCTAATTTTAAACAAGCATTGGCAATGTGTTTTAGCCATATTGTTCTCCAGCGTGGCTGCTGTTCAGCATGGCTAAAAATTAGTGCACGGAAAAGGGTGATGTGGAGTGTCATAGAGTGGAATGGCAAAAAGTGGAGCAGAGGGTTGTAGTTTGGAGTGGCAGAGAGTATTGTGTATTGGAGTGGCATAGTGTGGAGTTGTGTAGAGTGGTGTACACTGGAGTGGCATAGAAATGAATGGACTGATGCAAAGTGCATTGAGCATTGCAGAGTATAGTGGCATAGAGTGCAGTGGCTTTGAGTATAGTGGCATTGATGTCATTGGCATACAATGCAACATCGTAGAATGCAGTGGTGTAGAATCGAGTGGAGTGGCATGGAGTAGAGTGGTGAGAAATAGAATGCAGTGGCAGAGAGTACAGTGGCGTAGAGTTAAGTGATGCAGAGGGCAGTGGTGCAGAGTAGAGTTGAGTGGCATAGAGCGCACTGGCATAGAGTGGTACAGAGTACAGTAGCGTATAATTATTCAGAGGTGTGTATTGAATGTAGTGGCATAGAGTGGAGTAGTGCAGAGTAGAGTGGCATAGAGTTCAGTGGCAGAACATGCAATGTTGCAGAGTTGAGTGTCAGAGTGTAGTGATGTAGAGTGGAGTTTAGTGGTGTAGAGAATGGTGACACAGAGTACAGTGATGCAGAGTTGAGTACAGTGGTATAGAGTGCAGTGCCATAAAATGCAGTTGTGTAGAGTGCAGTGTTTAACAGAAGAGTGGCATAGAGTGCAGTAGCATGGAGTGGAGTGGCACAAAGTGAAGTAGTGTGGCATGGAGTGCAACAGCATAGAGTAGATTGTTTCAGAGTAGACTGAAGGGGTGTAGAGTAGAGTGGTACAGGGTAGAGTGCAGTTTTGTAGTGTGGAATAGAGAATGTAGTCCTACAGAGTAGATTACAGTGGCATGCAGTGGATTGGCATAGAGTGCAGGGCATAGAGTTGACTGTTACAGAGTAAAGTGCATTGTGTAGAGTGTATAGGCATAGAGTGCATTGGTGCAGAGTGCAGTGTTGCAGAGTGGCATAGAGTGGAGTTGTGCAGAGTAGATTGGTGTGGTCTAGTGCAGTGGCAAAGAGTCCAATGGTGTACAATAGAGTGGTAAAGAGTGCAGTGGCATGGAGTAGAGTGGTACAGGGTAGAGTGGGGAGGTGTAGCCTGAAGTGACATAGAGTGCAGTGGTATACAATGGAGTGGTGCAGAGTGCAGTGGTGTGGAGTGGTGTGAAGTGAAGTGGTGCAGAGCCCAGTGCAGTGCTGTGGAGTGGTGCAGAGTACAGTGGAGTGGCGTGAAGTGGAGTGTTCATGATATGGTAGCAAACTGCCATTACAGACAAACACATTTTCAGTTGAAATGATCATTACATTTGTACAGACATACAGTTTTACTAATAAAACAGCGCACAAAAGAAAATGTGTGAACATTGCATCACATAGTTTAATTCATTTTGGTCATATTAAAGTATTTGTTTCAAACACACCAGCAATAACAAAAAAATGTGCTTCATTTGTGCGTTCATAATTCTGATATATACTGAAATACTCACGCAGTTCATTTAAATGTTGTCATGTACTAGAAAAAATCTTTCCTACTCACAGTATCCAGCAAGATTGTCACATAAATCCTCTCACATTGAAGCCAGAGAAAGAAAAGTAAACAAGCACCCTTGGAAGACAGCACCAGATATTTGACCTCTCTCTTTGAATGTATAGCAAGTGTGACGCGATACAAACAAGATAAAGGCCTGTTAACAGAAAGCAGGTTTGTGGAAGAATACAGAAAACAAGATTTAGGCAACAGGAGGGACAAACTGAACCTGGAGAACCTAAAGTGAATAAAGCCAGTAAATGGAAAGCCAGAAAGTATAAGTTACAAACCACAAAGTCAATGGTTATCAAAGGGATGAATGTATTACTAGGTCAACTTTCCGGAAGTCCCGAAGATGTATTTTGCAAACCAAACAGCTGTCCTGCCTGGTAGGCTGTGACCTAAAAGCAGAGCCGGACTAGGAGGTGTGGGGTAAGCAATGAATGACCTGAGGGTGAAGGGTGTGGGAGAGGAAGAAAGAGAGTGCATGTGGTGAGGTATAAGGGAGAAGAACACACAGATGACAGAGGGAGAGAAAGTAAGAAAACACATGCACTCCCATGGAGTTCTAAAAGAAACAAAATAAAGTAGTTCCCTGAATGTAAGCAGTGGAAGGACAAAAGTCATCCTATCAGGTCATAGAAAAGATGGAACGCTCCAAAGGCAGGATAAAAAAAAGAATAGGGAGGAATATTATTGAATAAGAAACAAGAACATGAGACAGACACCAAAGTCATTCAATCAAGAGCAAGGGGCTGACCCAAAGCTCACTCTAAATGTTACTTTAATGTTAGAGATAATGGGTCTTCGACAACAGAGTTGCCAAGATCTAAAATGGTACCCAGTTGGAGCCAGAGAGATTAAACCTAATTGCCTTTTTGGTTGCATTATAAGAACATTATTGGAACTGCTTCTTTCTCACTTAGTTGAGGGACTGGATACATGTAACATTCTTTAAATATCTCTCATTGGCATTAGGTATAGAAGCCCCAGTGTTATGGTCTTCACTGATATAGAATGCAGTAAAGCACAACAGAGTATGTTTTCTGCACTCAGTATTTTCAACATGCTGGAAAACATTGCTAAGAACTTGAGGACTGTGGCTGACTGGGAGATTCCACAGGGGTCACTGACTCTAGATAGAGCTTCACAATGATGCTCCACAATGATACCTTGGACTGGACCTTATCCCCACAAGAAATGGTATCAAGCTGAGATGTGTACACACCTGGGTATTGTTTAATCTGTATATTGCTAATTTGCTCACTATTTAAAGTAAACCAACAATCTAATCACATTAGTGGAGTGAGATTGCACAAATCCCGTTCATGTCTTACTTTCATGACTCTAGTCTGTCCCAGTCGGAAAATGACTTCCTTGATAGTTTGAGTGAATTAGTTGTCAACAGTTGAGATAACGCAACCTGGTTGAAATATACGGATTCCAAAGTTATGATTTTTATGTGAAGACCAGCACAAATTTATCTTGTGTTTAGATGTGTCTGGTAGTAAGGGTATATAACTATCATGATTTGGAGTCAGTCTATGATACAAGGACTTGTCTATGGCCTCATTGATTGTGACCTACTAGGCCAGGGTGGTGGGACTGGCTCACATAGGGCAGCCGTGTGGCTTTTCAACCTGAAATAAACGTGGAAGAAAGATAAGGCCTTCAAAAATGAGCGACCATTGACAAGTTAAAATTGGACTGAACCTTCTCACATGTGATGCTGGACAATATTATTGTTGCTTTTATTTTGACATGTGCAGAGCTGTTCTCTTCCTTGTCAGAGGTTCATTGGTGGGTAATGATAGATTGCCCTATAATGGAGCTGTAAAGGTTTGCCAAGTGTGTTGTTGGCATTCCCTTTAAGGAGCCACTGAGTCTGTAAATTCCAGTCAGTGACTTCTGGGGTGCCTGTAACAATGAGGGAAGGTGCAGCAGTCTTGTCTGGGAGATGAAGCAGAGAGGTGACTGACGAGCTGTGCCATGTTGGTGAAATAAAGGAGATAAAGAAATAACCAGTGTCTGTTGACAGATGCAGGTTTGAAAGGTCTGGGGCTGTATTGTCCCAGATGTATGAGGGAGAAGAAAGAGTGGTGGCTTTTGCCTCATGCTCTTTGAAGGGTGTGGAAGAGAGCTATTCAGTAATTGAGCGAGAGGCTTTAGCATGCACATGGGTGATGCATCATTTCAGTTTTTTCTTGTGGGGTCTACCGTCTGTGCTCAGAACAGACCATAGACCTCTTGTTCAGTTGCTGGGTTGCAGGAGTGCCGAAGCATCTCTCCTTGCATAAAGAGATGGGTAGAAGGGCTGTTTGAGTACAGCTACCAGGTCCAGTACCTGTCAGGGATCAGACATTTTCCTGCTGACTGTTTGCCCAGGTTGCCGGTTGACAACTCTGAGAAGAGAGAGACTGAAGGGAGTCTTTCTGTAATGTGGGTCAGAGAATCATTCATTAAGGACTGGAATGGGAATCGGAGGCTACCAGGGATGAAGTGAGGAAAGCCATCATGAAGTTTGCTGTGTCTGGTTTGCCACTCCTTAAGGAGGTAGGTGTTGATGCCAAGACATTTTGGAATATAAGAGATTAATTGTGCATCGAGCAAGATCCCTGCAGCAGGTTGGGATATAAAATTGGGAACCTAGCACATGAGGGGAACCTGCAAAGAAACCTGACAAAAGCAAGGGTGAGAGAATGATATAGGTGACAAGTCTAAAGTGGTGAGGAATGTTCCACTTTCTGCAGTTGAAGTCCCAGAGGAACTTTGGGTCAAGCTGGGCTTGGACATTGTGGGTCCTCTTGACTTGTTGTCTCAAGCAGAAAGGTTTGTACTGGTAGCGGTAGATTACACATCCAAGTGGGTTTCTGCGTGCTGTGTGAACAATGTGACCATTCAGAGAGTGTTGGAGTTTCTCAGGGATGTGTTTGTGTCAGAAGGTGTACCCAAGATAATTATCACGGATAACAAAGTCCGTTTTGTGTCTGTGGAGATGAAGAAGTTTTAGGATGATCTAGGCATCATTCATCTCCAAAGACATTATGCTCACCTCAGGCAATGGACTTGTGGAGTGCATGAACTGATTAGTCAAAGCATCTTCACCGTTAGCCATAGATAAGCAAACTCCGTTAAAGAAGATTCTCAGGGAAAAATTTGGGGTTCACTGTAACACTCCGAATGGGGTGACTAAGCTTTCACCATTTCAGTGCTTAAGGAAGAGGTGTGCAGGATCTGAGCACAATTCTGTCTGGCTAAAGAGTAAGGAGTGTCTGAAAGTGGTGAATGCTGGTTATATTAAGAGATACCAAGGGAATTACAAGAGGCGGTTTGGTGAAAAAGTAGTGTGTTATCCCAGAGATAGTATGAGGGGGAGTTAGTTTTTGTAAAGAAACCAGAGTGAACTCCAAAAGGGAAATCCGGATTCTGGGGTCCGAAGTGCATTTCGAAGGTGAAGAGAAATGTAGTGGTATTTAGTGATGGAGGAGTATGGAGTATGGCCAGGTTGGCCAAGTGTAAGACTGTGGACCTTAAACAGGGGTATAACATGGACACAGGTGTGCCAGGGTTTAATGCATCTAAGGCTCCCCAGAGTGGGAATATAGGTACAGATGCAGACACTGCTGGCATCCCATATAACAAGGATGTTCGCTGAAGTGATTGTCCAATGAAGTCTCTACGATATCTGGTGGATTACAAGTGTTAGTGATTCAGTGCACATAATTCGACCTATTATTGTATGGGTAATTTGCTTGTGCACAACTGTTGTGCATGCACATTATTTGTCTATTATTGCATGTCTTCTTTGGTGGTGCATAACATTTGCATGATTGATCTTCACTGTCTAGGGTACATTATCTTGTACCCTACTCCAGGAGCATTCCACTATTACATCTTTGGGTACGACGTGCAGGGAAATGTATTTGGTATTATTGTTGTAAATACTTTTGTTGTGTAATGTCTTTTCTCCTTAAGATGTTACCTACTATAGTTTAAGGAGAGAAATGTGGTGTGGGTTTCCCTTTAAGGAGCCATTGAATCTATAGATTCCGCTCAGTGACTCGTAGGGTGTCCATAGCAACGATAGAAGGTGCAGAGAGGTGACTTTTGGTGAAATAAAGGAAACAAAGAAATAACCAGTGTCTGGTTCCTTCAGTCTCAACAAAGTGGTTCTTGAGAATTGTGTCTTTGACAAAGTAAAGTGAGTCAATACAGTTGCACATTTTCGAGAAAGATTTAACACCTACGCAAACAATAATCGTAGAACTGTGTGATCAGAGCACCTTTTTTTATTCAAGTACTTATACAGCACATTGAGAGGTAGGAAGTTAAAATTAAGAAGACAGCAGCCTAATTTTCTGAAGTTTGAGAAAAGCCTAAAGGTTAGTTTGGTTTCTGACATTTATAGGAAAGGAATTTCCGAGCTTCGCACTGAGGCTATAGGTCTCATTTATCCTAGCCCCAACGGGAGAGATACTGTAAAGTTTTACTTGACCGATGGATCGGGACTTGGCATAGCATTCTTCGTATAAATAATGTTTTTCAGTGAATTGAACATATTCTCTTTGATTGTTCATGATTGACCTTTTAAAAGCAATCTATTTACACTTATTTTTGAAGACTGCACAATTACTAAGAGAATCATTTGTGCACTTTTGAGATCAACAAAATTGATGAATGGAAATATTTGAATTATTTTTGAAAATTGGTATTTACTCTAGTATCATTTCACCCCCTCATTATTTTCCTAACTAGACTATTAGAGACATAGAAAACAGCAAGCACATCAGTTATGCCCCCACCTCATTAAGGATAGAGCAGTCCAATCTAAAACTCATATCTGACTTATTGAGCCTTACCGGCGCATGGCATGCAGTGGGAGTTTTTAAGACTGTGAGCTACAATACCACAGGTGGCAATTCACATGCCACTTAAGAGACTGATGAAAATGCATGCTTCAGTTAGTCTAACCAGGGGTAAGTTCTCTGGGTGCATTCCATCCCATGCTTTTACACAATGTGCACTTACAGATAGGGACGAACGACAAGAAAGTCAGACTTGGGCCCACCCTAAAATGGACACTCAGCATTGATAAGCATTGTCCTCTCTAAATTAGAGCAAATGCAACCTTAGGTGTGTTTCAGCCTTACTGGTGAAGCACACTTTGAGCTTCTGTGGCACAGCGAGCTAACAGACCAAGACTGGGTACACCAATGACGCTTAGGCCCATATTTATACTTTTTTAGCCCCGCATTTGCGTAATTTTTTTACGCAAACGCAGTGCAAACGTGCAAAATACAATTGTATCTTGTAAGTTGGTGCCGTTTTTGCGTCAAAAAGCAGCGCAAATGTGGCGCTAAAAAAGTATAAATATGGGCCTTAGAATGACTCACTGGTAAGAAATAATAAGCATTGGCAAAGCCAATAGGCAGACCCCACCCCAGCATATTGCGACATGGATTAGCAACTTTTTCAGCACAGATTTGGAAATTGTGCGGCATAAATTTGATAATTTTGCAGCATTCAGGTGTCACTTAATTTTGCTATTCTGCATAAAAAAATGCCCCCCATGGATGACAGGGCCTAGATTTAATGAAAGAAAATCCCCCCCTGGGCCTGCGGTGTGCCTGTGTGTGGCAGGCCCTAGATTTCATTTTAAAAAACTTTGCCCCCGGGGCAAAAACTGCACACCCAAACAAATACTACCTCCCGGGCCCACCATGTGCCCAATGGGTGGCAGGGCCTAAATTTAAATTAAAAAGTGCCTTCTGAACCCACAATCTGCCCTGTGGGTGGCAGGCCTGAAACTGTATAAAAAAAGTCCACCTGGGCCCGTCACATGCCCAATGGGCAGTGGACCATGGATTTAAGTAAAAAATGTTTCCCCCTGGGGCCACCGTCTGCCCCAAGGGCAGCAGGCCAAATCTTGATAGAAACTAATGCCCCTTGGGTGCCCCTTAGGTGGCAGGCCCAGATGAGCATTTATTTTTTATCACATTTTGGGCCCAACATCCACAAGGCTCACAGCGGGCCCATGGGGCATTTATTGTTATCAAGTTGCAGGAATACTTCTGGCCCTGTGACTGCGAGCCCTAAACTTGGTCAAAATAAATGCTCTCTGGGCCCTACATTTGCCCCGTTGGCAGCGGCCCCAAATCTTGATAAAAATGAATGATCCTCTGAGCCTACTGCCCACCATACACTCAGAGTGCGTTATTTAAAGTTTGGGGCCCCCACCCATTGGGCACGCAGCGGCCCATAAGGTAATATTTTTTACTTAAATCTAGGACCTGCCACCCATGGGCCCAGAGTGGGCCAGGTGACATTTACGTTTATCAAGTTTGGGCCCACTGTGGGCCCTAAACTTGATGAAAATAAATCCCCCCTAGGCCCACCACGTGCCCATTGGGTGGCAAGACCAAATCTTGTAAAACATTAATGTACCCTGGACTTGCTGTGAACCCCGTGGCCAGCAGGCCCAAAACTTGTTAAAAATTAATGCATTCTTGGGCCCGCTGTAAGCCCCGAGGCCAGTGGGCTCAAAAACGGAAGAGAGCTGGAAAATACATACACTGGCAGGTTTAAACACCATTACAACAAGCATTACCAATAGGTTTCGCCACTACAAAATCTATTGGTTTTGTCCATTTTTTTTAGACATATCATACAGCAACGCTAACTGCTGTGCAGGATGTCTCAAAGTTTATTTAAAAAAATGCTATAACATGGCCAGCATTGACCAAATTGAAGTTTAGTGGTAGCTGCATCATAGTGTTTTAAAAAAAAAACTTTAAGACATGCTGGACACCAGCTATCGCTGCTGTGTCACAAGTCTAAGCAAACATTGACAAACCAATACATTTTGTAGAGGGAAAACCTACAGGCTTTGCCAAGGTCCAATTTTGTGCACAATTGGTTCTTGGATTAACAGTTCAGGGAAGTTTTCACCTTAATAAAATGGAAATATGTTTTATTTTTTAATAATGTGCATTTTATTGACATTATTGTTCTACCCAATGTGTTGGAGCAGGCTTTCCCCCATCTTCACCCAGAAGAGTAGTCTCATGAGCTGATCAGTTGTACGACCCTACAGAACTCCATCCTCAGGTTGGTGCTGTTGTTCTAGCCAATTAAGTTATATAGGGTATTTATAATGACTGTATGTTTCTAAAACCATGGTCGCACCAAGAAACAATTTGCAAGTGCTGTGCTTTGCAGTCAAAATTAATTAATCATAAACATAACCTCTTTTGTGTTTTAATAATATGAAAATCAATCAGGCAGAGTGCGCGATTCATTTCTGACATGTAACCCTTGGCATTCAGATCGGCAACAGTGTGCGCAATCATTTCATGGCATTTGCGTTTTCTTGTCCGAATCGGCAGTGCTCGTGATTCATTTCTGACATGTAACCCTTGGCATCCAGATCGGCAACAGTGTGCGTGATCATTTCATGGCATTTGCATGTTCTTGTCCGAATCGGCATAGTGCGCGATTCATTTCTGACATGTGACCCTTGGCATTCAGATCGGCAACAGTGTGCACGATCATTTCATGGCATTTGCATGTTCTTGTCTGAATCGGCAGTGTGCGCGATTCATTTATGACATGTAACCCTTGGCATTCAGATCGGCAACCGTGTGCGCGATTATTTCATGGCCTTTGCATATTCTTGTTTGAATCGGCAACAGTGTGCGCGATTCAACTCTGGCATAAAACTCTTGGTTTTTGGATCGGCAGTGTGCACGATCATTTCCTGACATTTGCATCATGTATTTCGAATAGGCAACAGTGTGCGCGATTCAATCCATGGCATAAAACTCTTGGTTTTTGGATCGGCAGTGTGCGCGATCATTTCCTGACATTTGCATTGTGTATTTCGAATCGGCAACAGTGTGTGCAATTCAACCCTGGCATAAAACTCTTGGCTTTTAGACCGCCAGTGTGCGCGATCATTTCATGACATTGAAAACTTTGGTGTGCCGTGTTTGTTGAGGTGCACACATTTATCCTGAACTTTTGGATTTCTTTGAAACGCTTAATTCAAAGTGCGACATTCTTTGTGCATATTAAGTTCCTAGTACAGTTCCTGTTGCTTCCAGGGAATGTTCAGACAGCCTTTGTCCTCATGTAAAAATGCAATGTTTATTCTGAAACATTATTAAAGAAGGTTCTTGTATTCTAGACAGTATGTGATATTTTTCCTGAAAAGCTCATATGAAACATTGTATTAACCCATTCTTGATTTTTCCAGGTACCTAGATTTCTTGAGGTCTAGTTACAGTCATTTGCTAGGTTATCCATGATTACAGTATGAGAACTCTTAGAACCATAGTCTATTGAAAGTCAATGTGATTATATCTTGACATTGTGTTGTTTAAACTCTTGCTTCCTACAGGTCTCCTTCCCAGCTGTTCCCTACCTAATCCCCTTTCCCCCACTTGGACTCTCTCAGGCTCTGTGGTATATCTATTGGAGCTTTGGAGCTGTCTAGTGGAGGACATGTTGGGAACGTGCGCAGGCCCCGAGGATCTGGTCTCCCTGACATCAACGCGTGAATTGGCAAGAGCTGCACCTGAACAATGAGGTGGCCAAAAGGCAGGAACAAGTCTGAAAAGCTAAAATAATTGTAGTTTGTCTACCAGCCGAACATCACATCTAGTGTTCTTTCCGCAGGAGAAACAAAAGTTCCCAGCAGCAGCACCTAATTGCAAGGGTTTTGTGGCAGTAGTCTGGAAATCAAAACACAAATTGCTGGGTTACATCTGGCTCATGGCCATTGAATTGTGGCACACCTGAAAATAAAATTCAAGGAGTGGACGGTTAGTTGCAGGCCAACACCCCCAGTAATTGCTATAAACTGGCACTTTGTGCTTATCCCGTATGCATGTTTAATCAAGGACATTGTGAACTCCCACTTTAGAAGGTAGAGCAGGGGTAGGTTCTTTATGGGCCTCTTCTGTCTGCAACTTGGCAGACAAATGGTCATATTTAATGCCATAAAAGGCTACCATAGGAATACCAGTCAATAGGAGAGCAGACGGGAACCAAGAATAACAAAAGATTGGTCAATAGAAAAGGGAAAGACAAAATGATTATTGAATGGAAGGAAGGGCGAAAGAAAAGTAGGAAAGGTGAAAGGATGACTGGATGCACGAGAGGTAGAAGGACAGGTAAAATAATGGCAGAATATGGATAAATGGATGAAAGGATTTATTGATGATGGATAGGTATAAGGATGCATGTGAGGATGGATGGATGGATGTATAGATGGATTGATGGAGGGATGGATGGATGGATGGATGGATTAGTGATGGATGTGTGAATGGGTGGATAGAATGGTTGATGGATGGAACTGTTGATGGATGGAATAGGGATAGATTGGATGAAAGAATGAATGGATGACAGAAAGTAAAGGTGAAATTGTGGATATCAGTGGGTGGATTAAAGTGTGTAAGGATGGATCATAGGTGCTTTGGTTGAAAAAACAATGAAGCTCTTCCAGGGAGGGTCGAGCTCACTTGCTTTGCTTAGTGCCAATAGAGCTTTGGTTCAATATGGGGAGTATTTAAATTTTCTGGCTACTCCTTTATGTTTGATTCAAGGAGCTTTGCACACATTTGTAGACGATGGCTGACCACAAGGAGAATCTTTGGCTGTTTCCCTTTCCAAGGTTGCACCTAAAGTCAAAGAGGAGGTGGTGACCAAAGACGCTGCCTTGTTTAGTGACCACCTGAGTCTTACATCACAGGAGTGTGTGGAGGACTGGGTACTGCGACATGAGGAGAATCAGTGCGCCCACATCTTGATCCAAAATCCTAAACGACAGCAAGAGCACTGAGTTCTCAACTATTTTCCACTTGTCACAATCCTGAGGAGCTTGTCATCTGTGATGTCATGCATGCCCACACGCTGCACACTCTTGCTTTGCCATTTGCAACCTGGTTTGCAGTGCCAATTCGTGTGTGAGAATATTGACTCTGCAGCATGCATGAAATAATCTATCTTGTATTAAAATAATAAAAGATAGAGTATTTGATATTTTTAAAAAGGAATAGCAGTGCTTAGACTATATTTATTGTGAGGGATACACATACTGCCTTTGATAAATGTGCAAACCCACAGCACAGTCCAAGAGGAAACCTTGACTGTTCAACCACAGTGCCGCTAAAACTCAAGGTTTAAAAAGGAGATACTTGGCAATGCATTGAGTTTTCACTAGTCCTGGGACCCTTGTCATCAACTCATCCAAACTGAAGTAATATTTCTCAATTGTCTATGAGCAAAAAACTCTCCCCATACTACCTCTGTTCTTCATGAAGCCAACACCCTGTCCTCTGTTCTACAAAATGTGAGAGTACCATTCAACAGCAAGGTGCAATGTATCTTATTCATCATAACTGCTTTATGCCTTTGTTTTCTTTAATTAATCGGTCAGGGTAATCACAGAGAGGTGGGAAAGGGAAAGGAGCAATTTGTTATCAGCGAACAAAGGATGGATGTTGGAGCAATGGGGTGCTAATTTTAAACAAGCATTGGCAAAGCCAATAGGCCACGCCTATTCAAGAGCTATTGGCTTTGCCAATGTGTTTTAGCCATATTGTTCTCCAGCGTGGCTGCTGTTCAGCATGGCTAAAAATTAGTGCACGGAAAAGGGTGATGTGGAGTGTCATAGAGTGGAATGGCAAAGAGTGGAGCAGAGGGTTGTAGTTTGGAGTGGCAGAGAGTATTGTGTATTGGAGTGGCATAGTGTGGAGTTGTGTAGAGTGGCGTACACTGGAGAGGCATAGAAATGAATGGACTGATGTAAAGTGCATTGAGCATTGCAGAGTATAGTGGCATAGAGTGCAGTGGCTTTGAGTATGGTGGCATTGAGGTCATTGGCATACAATGCAACATCGTAGAATGCAGTGGTGTAGAATAGAGTGGAGTGGCATGGAGTAGAGTGGTGAGGAATAGAATGCAGTGGCAGAGAGTACAGTGGCGTAGAGTTAAGTGATGCAGAGGGCAGTGGTGCAGAGTAGAGTTGAGTGGCATAGAGCGCACTGGCATAGAGTGGTACAGAGTAGAGTAGCGTAGAGTTATGCAGAGGTGTGTATTGAATGTAGTGGCATAGAGTGGAGTAGTGCAGAGTAGAGTGGCATAGAGTTCAGTGGCAGAACATGCAATGTTGCAGAGTTGAGTGTCAGAGTGTAGTGATGTAGAGTGGAGTTTAGTGGTGTAGAGAATGGTGACACAGACTACAGTGATGCAGAGTTGAGTACAGTTGTATAGAGTGCAGTGCCATAAAGTGCAGTTGTGTAGAGTGCAGTGTTTAACAGAAGAGTGGCATAGAGTGCAGTAGCATAGAGTGGAGTGGCACAAAGTGGAGTAGTGTGGCATGGAGTGCAACAGCATAGAGTAGATTGTTTCAGAGTAGACTGAAGGGGTGTAGAGTAGAGTGGTACAGGGTAGAGTGCAGTTTTGTAGTGTGGAATAGAGAATGTAGTCGTACAGAGTAGATTACAGTGGCATGCAGTGGATTGGCATAGAGTGCAGGGCATAGAGTTGACTGTTACAGAGTAAAGTGCATTGTTTAGAGTGTACAGGCATAGAGTGCATTGGTGTAGAGTGCAGTGTTGCAGAGTGGCATAGAGTGGAGTTGTGCAGAGTAGATTGGTGTGGTCTAGTGCAATGGCAAAGAGTCCAATGGTGTACAGTAGAGTGGTAAAGAGTGCAGTGGCATAGAGTAGAGTGGTACAGGGTAGAGTGGGGAGGTGTAGCCTGAAGTGACATAGAGTGCAGTGGTGTACAATGGAGTGGTGCAGAGTGCAGTGGTGTGGAGTGGTGTGAAGTGAAGTGGTGCAGAGCCCAGTGCAGTGCTGTGGAGTGGTGCAGAGTACAGTGGAGTGGCGTGAAGTGGAGTGTTCATAATATGGTAGCAAACTGCCATTACAGACAACACATTTTCAGTTGAAATGATCATTACATTTGTACAGACATGCAGTTTTACTAATAAAACTCAACAGCGCACAAAAGAAAATGTGTGAACATTGCATCACATAGTTTAATTCATTTTGGTCATATTAAAGTATTTGGTTCAAACACACCAGCAATAACAAAAAAATGTGCTTCATTTGTGCATTCATAATTAGGATATATTCTAAAATACTCACGCAGTTCATTTAAATATTGTCATGTACTAGAAAAAAATCTTTCCTACTCACAGTATCCAGCAAGATTGTCACATAAATCCTCTCACGTTGAAGCCAGAGAAAGAAAAGTAAACAAGCACCCTTGGAAGACAGCACCAGATATTTGACCTCTCTCTTTGAATATATAGCAAGTGTGACGAGATACAAACAAGATAAAGGCTGTTAACAGAAAGCAAGTTTGTGGAAGAATACAGAAAACAAGATTTAGGCAACAGGAGGGACAAACTGAACCTGGAGAACCTAAAGCAAATAAAGCCAGTAAATGGAAAGCCAGAAAGTATAAGTTACAAACCACAAAGTCAATGGTTATCAAATAGATGAATGTATTACTAGGTCAACTTTCCGGAAGTCCCCAAGATGTATTTTGCAAACCAAACAGCTGTCCTGCCTGGTAGGCTGTGACCTAAAAGCAGAGCCGGACTAGGAGGAGTGGGGTAAGCAATGAATGAGCTGAGGGTGAAGGGTGTGGGAGAGGAAGAAAGAGAGTGCATGTGGTGAGGTATAAGGGAGAAGAACACACAGATGACAGAGGGAGAGAAAGTAAGAAAACACATGCACTCCCATGGAGTTCTAAAAGAAAAAAAAGAAAGTAGTTCCCTGAATGTAAGCAGTGGAAGGACAAAAGCCATCCTATCAGGTCATAGAAAAGATGGAATGCTCCAAAGGCAGGATAAAAAAAAGAATAGGGAGGAATGTCATTGAATAAGAAACAAGAACATGAGACAGACACAAAAGTAATTCAATCAAGAGCAAGGGGCTGACCCAAAGCTCACTCTAAATGTTACTTTAATGTTAGAGATAATGGGTCTTCGACAACAGAGTTGCCAAGATCTAAAATGGTACCCAGTTGGAGCCAGAGAGATTAAACCTAATTGCCTTTTTGGTTGCATTATAAGAACATTATTGGAACTGCTTCTTTCTCACTTAGTTGAGAGACTGGATACATGTAACATTCTTTAAATATCTCTCATTGGCATTAGGTATAGAAGCCCCAGTGTTATGGTCTTCACTGATATAGAATGCAGTAAAGCACAACAGAGTGTGTTTTCTGCACTCAGTATTTTCAACATGCTGGAAAACATTGCTAAGAACTTGAGGACTGTGGCTGACTGGGAGATTCCACAGGGGTCACTGACTCTAGAAAGAGCTTCACAATGATGCTCTACAATGATACCTTGGACTGGACCTTATTCCCACAAGAAATGGTATCAAGCTGAGATGTGTACACACCTGGGTATTGTTTAATCTGTATATTGCTAATTTGCTCACTATTCAAAGTAAACCAACAATCTAATCACGTTAGTGGAGTGAGATTGCACAAATCCCGTTCATGTCTTACTTTCATGACTCTAGTCTGTCCCAGTCGGAAAATGACTTCCTTGATAGTTTGAGTGAATTAGTTGTCAACAGTTGAGATAACGCAACCTGGTTGAAATATACAGATTCCAAAGTTATGATTTTTATGTGAAGACCAGCACAAATGTATCTTGTGTTTCGATGTGTCTGGTAGTAAGGGTATATAACTATCATGATTTGGAGTCAGTCTATGATACAAGGACTTGTCTATGGCCTCATTGATTGTGACCTACTAGGCCAGGGTGGTGGGACTGGCTCACATAGGGCAGCCGTGTGGCTTTTCAACCTGAAATAAACGTGGAAGAAAGATAAGGCCTGCAAAAATGAGCGAGCATTGACAAGTTAAAATTGGACTGAACCTTCTCACATGTGATGCTGGACAATATTATTGCTGCTTTTATATTGACATGTGCAGAGCTGTTCTCTTCCTTGTCAGAGGTTCATTGGTGGGTAATGATAGTTTGCCCTATAATGGAGCTGTAAAGGTTTGCCAAGTGTGTTGTTGGCATTCCCTTTAAGGAGCCACTGAGTCTGTAAATTCCAGTCAGTGACTTCTGGGGTGCCTATAACAATGATGGAAGGTGCAGCAGTCTTGTCTGGGAGATGAAGCAGAGAGGTTACTGACGAGCTGTGCCATGTTGGTGAAATAAAGGAGATAAAGAAATAACCAGTGTCTGTTGACAGATGCAAGTTTGAAAGGTCTGGGGCTGTATTGTCCCAGATGTATGAGCGAGAAGAAAGAGTGGTGGCTTTTGCCTCATGCTCTTTGAAGGGTGTGGAAGAGAGCTGTTCAGTAATTGAGCGAGAGGCTTTAGCATGCACATGGGTGATGCATCATTTCAGTTTTTTCTTGTGGGGTCTACCGGTTGTGCTCAGAACAGACCATAGAACCCTTGTTCAGTTGCTGGGTTGCAGGAGTGTCGAAGCACCTCTCCTTGCATAAAGAGATGGGTAGAAGGGCTGTTTGAGTACAGCTACCAGGTCCAGTACCTGTCAGGGATCAGACATTTTCCTGCTGACTGTTTGCCCAGGTTGCCGGTTGACAACTCTGGGAAGAGAGAGAGTGAAGGGAGTCTTTCTGTAATGTGGGTCAGAGAATCATTCATTAAGGACTGGAATGGGAATCGGAGGCTACCAGGGATGAAGTGAGGAAAGCCAGCATGAATTTTGCTGTGTCTGGTTTGCCACTCCTTAAGGAGGTAGGTGTTGATGCCAAGACATTTTGGAATATAAGAGATTAATTGTGCATCGAGCAAGATCCCTGCAGCAGGTTGGGATATAAAATTGGGAACCTAGCACATGAGGGGAACCTGCAAAGAAACCTGACAAAAGCAAGGGTGAGAGAATGATATAGGTGACAAGTCTAAAGTGGTGAGGAATGTTCCACTTTCTGCAGTTGAAGTCCCAGAGGAACTTTGGGTCAAGCTGGGCTTGGACATTGTGGGTCCTCTTGACTTGTTGTCTCAAGCAGAAAGGTTTGTACTGGTAGCGGTAGATTACACATCCAAGTGGGTTTCTGCGTGCTGTGTGAACAATGTGACCATTCAGAGAGTGTTGGAGTTTCTCAGGGATGTGTTTGTGTCAGAAGGCGTACCCAAGGTAATTATCACGGATAACAAAGTCCATTTTGTGTCTGTGGAGATGAAGAAGTTTTAGGATGATCTTGGCATCATTCATCTCCAAAGACATTATGCTCACCTCAGGCAATGGACTTGTGGAGCGCATGAACTGATTAGTCAAAGCATCTTCGCAGTTAGCCATAGATAAGCAAACTCCGTTAAAGGAGATTCTCAGGGAAAAATTTGGGGATCACTGTAACACTCCGAATGGGGTGACTAAGCTTTCACCATTTCAGTGCTTAAGGAAGAGGTGTGCAGGATCTGAGCACAATTCTGTCTGGCTAAAGAGTAAGGAGTGTCTGAAAGTGGTGAATGCTGGTTATATTAAGAGATACCAAGGGGATTACAAGAGGCGGTTTGGTGAAACAGTAGTGTGTTATCCCAGAGATGGTATGAGGGGGAGTTAGTTTATGTAAAGAAACCAGAGTGAACTCCAAAAGGGAAATCCGGATTCTGGGGTCCGAAGTGCATTTCGAAGGTGAAGAGAAATGTAGTGGTATTTAGTGATGGAGAAGTATGGAGTATGGGCAGGTTGGCCAAGTGTAAGACTGTGGACCTTAAACAGGGGTATAACATGGACACAGGTGTGCCAGGGTTTAATGCATCTAAGGCTCCCCAGAGTGGGAATATAGGTACAGATGCAGACACTGCTGGCATCCCATATAACAAGGATGTTCGCTGAAGTGATTGTCCAATGAAGTCTCCACGATATCTGATGGATTACAAGAGTTAGTGATTCAGTGCACATAATTCGATCTATTATTGTATGGGTACTTTGCTTGTGCACAACTCTTGTCCATGCACATTATTTGTCTATTATTGCATGTCTTCTTTGGTGGTGCATAACATTTGCATGATTGATCTTTACTGTCTAGGGTACATTATCTTGTACCCTACTCCATGAGCATTCCACTATTCCATCTTTGTGTGCGACGTGCAGGGAAATGTATTTGGTATTATTGTTGTAAATACTTTTGTTGTGCAATGTCTTTTCTCCTTAAGATGTTACCTACTATTGTTTAAGGAGGGAAATGTGGTGTGGGTTTCCCTTTAAGGAGCCATTGAATCTATAGATTCCGCTCAGTGACTCGTAGGGTGTCCATAGCAACGATAGAAGGTGCAGAGAGGTGACTTTTGGTGAAATAAAGGAAACAAAGAAATAACCAGTGTCTGGTTCCTTCAGTCTCAACAAAGTGGTTCTTGAGAATTGTGTCTTTGACAAAGTAAAGTGAGTCAATACAGTTGCACATTTTCGAGAAAGATTTAACACCTACGCAAACAATAATCGTAGAACTGTGTGATCAGAGCACCTTTTTTTTTATTGAAGTACTGATACAGCACATTGAGAGGTAGGAAGTAAAAATTAAGAAGACAGCAGCCCAATTTTCTGAAGTTTGAGAAAAGCCTAAAGGTTAGTTTGGTTTCTGACATTTATAGGAAAGGAATTTCCGAGCATCGCACTGAGGCTATAGGTCTCATTTATCCTAGCCCCAACGGGAGAGATACTGTAAAGTTTTACTTGACCGATGGATCGGGACTTGGCATAGCATTCTTCGTATAAATAATGTTTTTCAGTGAATTGAACATATTCTCTTTGATTGTTCAAAATGGACCTTTTAAAAGCGATCTATTTACACTTATTTTTGAAGACTGCACAATTACTAAGAAAGCAGAATAATTTGTGCACTTTTGAGATCAACAAAATTGATGAATGGAAATATTTGAATTATTTTTGAAAATTGGTATTTACTCTAGTATCATTTCACCCCCTCATTATTTTCCTAACTAGACTATTAGAGACATAGAAACAGCAAGCACATCAGTTATGCCCCCACCTCATTAAGTATAGAGCAGTCCAATCTAAAACTCATATCTGACTTATTGAGCCTTACCGGCGCATGGCATGCAGTGGGAGTTTTTAAGACTGTGAGCTACAATACCACAGGTGGCAATTCACATGCCACTTAAGTGACTGATGGAAATGCATGCTTCAATTAGTCTAACCAGGGATAAGTTCTCTGGGTGCATTCCACCCCATGCTTTTACACAATGTACAATTACAGATAGGGACGAACGACAAGAAAGTCAGTCTTGGGCCCACCCTAAAATGGACACTCAGCATTGATAAGCATTGTCCTCTCTAAATTAGAGCAAATGCAACCTTAGGTGTGTTTCAGCCTTACTGGTGAAGCACACTTTGAGCTTCTGTGGCACAGCGAGCTAACAGACCAAGACTGGGTACACCAATGACGCTTAGGCCCATATTTATACTTTTTTAGCGCCGCATTTGCGTAATTTTTTTACGCAAACGCAGTGCAAACTTGCAAAATACAATTGTATTTTGTAAGTTGGTGCAGTTTTTGCGTCAAAAAGCGGCGCAAATGTGGTGCTAAAAAAGTATAAATATGGGCCTTAGAATGACTCACTGGTAAGAAATAATAAGCATTGGCAAAGCCAATAGGCAGACCCCCCCAAGCATATTGCGACATGGATTAGCAACTTTTGCAGCACAGATTTGGAAATTTTGCTGCACAAATTTGATAATTTTGCAGCATTCAGGTGTCACTTAATTTTGCTATTCTGCATAAAACAATGCCCCCCATGGGTGACAGGGCCTAGATTTAATGAAAGACAATTTCCCCCTGGGCCTGCGGTGTGCCTGTGTGTGGCAGGCCCTGGATTTCATTTAAAAAAACTTTGCCCCCGGGCAAAAACTGCACACCCAAACAAATACCACCTCCCGGGCCCACCATGTGCCCAATGGGTGGCAGGGCCTAAATTTAAATTAAAAAGTGCCTTCTGAACCTACAATCTGCCCTGTGGGTGGCAGGCCTGAAACTGTATAAAAAAAGTCCACCTGGGCCCGTCACATGCCCAATGGGCAGTGGACTGTGGATTTAAGTAAAAAATGTTTCCCCCTGGGGCCGCCGTCTGGCCCAAGGGCAGCAGGCCAAATCTTGATAGAAACTAATTCCCCTTGGGTGGCAGGCCCATACGAGCATTTATTTTTTATCACATTTTGGGCCCAACATCCACAAGGCTTACAGCGGGCCCATGGGCCATTTATTGTTATCAAGTTGCAGGAATACTTCTGGCCCTGTGACCAGGGAGCCCTAAACTTGGTCAAAATAAATGCTCTCTGGGCCCTACATTTGCCCTGTGGGCAGGGGCCCCAAATCTTGATAAAAATGAATGATCCTCTGAGCCTACTGCCCACCATACACTCAGAGTGCGTTATTTAAAGTTTAGGGCCCCCACCCATTGGGCACGCAGCGGCCCATAAGGTAATATTTTTTACTTAAATCTAGGACCTGCCACCCATGGGCACATAGTGGGCCAGGTGACATTTACTTTTATCAAGTTTGGGCCCACTGTGGGCCCTAAACTTGATGAAAATAAATGCCCCATAGGCCCACCACGTGCCCATTGGGTAGCAAGACCAAATCTTGTAAAACATTAATGTCCCCTGGACTTGCTGTGAACCCGTGGCCAGCAGGCCCAAAACTTGTTAAAGATTAATGCATTCTTGGGCCCGCTGTAAGCCCCGAGGCCAGTGGGCTCAAAACCGGAAGAGAGCTGGAAAATACATACACTGGCAGGTTTAAACACCATTACAACAAGCATTAGTAAAAGCCAATAGGTTTCGCCACTACAAAATCTATTGGTTTTGTCCATTTTTTTTAGACATATCATACAGCAACGCTAACTGCTGTGCAGGATGTCTCTCAAAGTTTATTTAAAAAAATGCTATAACATGGCCAGCATTGACCAAATTGAAGTTTAGTGGTAGCTGCATCATAGTGTTTTTAAAAAAAAACTTTAAGACATGCTGGACACCAGCTATCGCTGCTGTGTCACAAGTCTAAGCAAACATTGACAAAACCGATACATTTTGTAGAGGGAAAACCTACAGGCTTTGCCAAGGTCCAATTTTGTGCACAATTGGTTCTTGGATTAACAGTTCAGGGAAGTTTTCACCTTAATAAAATGGAAATATGTTTTATTTTTTAATATTGTGCATTTTATTGACATTATTGTTCTACCCAATGTGTTGGAGCAGGCTTTCCCCCATCTAAACCCAGAAGAGTAGTCTCATGAGATGATCAGTTGTACAACCCTACATAACTCCATCCTCAGGTTGGTGCTGTTGTTCTAGCCAGTTAAGTTATATAGGGTATTTATAATGACTGTATGTTTCTAAAACCATGGTCGCACCAAGAAACAATTTGCAAGTGCTGTGCTGTGCTTTGCAGTCAAAATTAATTAATCATAAACATAACCTCTTTTGTGTTTTAACAATATGAAAATCAATCAATTTGCTTCCTTATCAGCTAAATAAGGCAATTCTATATATTCTCAAATACCTCCCAGAAGTCTCAGCATAAATTACTGACTATGTATTTATTTATTTTAGGTTTTGTGTAAATCACAGTGTTCTGTCTCTGGAGCTGTATGGCCCCATGTAGAGAGTAGGAAGGAAGAGGTGTCAAGTGGTAAAAGAAGCAAGTACTGCAGTGAGGTGGGAAAGAAGACGATGTTATAAACTGCAGCTGAATCTGAGCATGTGTGTGTGTGTGGGGCTGGGGTGATGAAAGGTGAGAAGTGGTCGAAAATGTGTATTTATTGTGTTTATAGGCAGCACTGGCTGCTGCCATTCTGGCCCTACAACACTTTTAAACATTCTAAACCTAAGACACACAAAAATCCCAATCAATACATCACAGAGGAAAACAAGCACTGGCTTCCGCAACAAAGGGAGCACTAGAGTGGGTTCCTGCTTCGGCGCTGTGGGACTTGTGAGTGTGTGTTCCCCCCGGGGGACCTGGTGAATGGCGTTGCAAGCAGGGGGTGAGTCTCGCTGTGAGGTACAACATCTAGTGTTTCTGTGCAAATCACATAGGTGCTTATTACAAAAACCCGACCACCAAACTCCTGATGAGGAGATCGCCAAGGTGACGGCGGGCTCCCCACCAGCCCCATTATGAGTTTTCCACTCACCAAGGTTTTCGCCAGTCACTGCAGTGGAAAACGTGCGGCGGCATTGGACTCGGCTCCACTTGGAGCCCGTCCAATGCCGTTGCACAGGGGGCACCCTAGCACCCTCGGAAAGCTAAGCAGACAATGCGCATTCAGAAGGTGCTGGGGAGGGGGCCCCCTGCACTGCCCACGAAAAAGTAATGGCCCCAGCACTTGTTCTCCACCAGCCTTTTCATGGCAGTTGAGCTGCCATGAAAAGGCTGGCGGAGAACATGGTTTTAATCAGCATAGAGGTGCTGAATTCAGCGCTGCCGTGACTAATTACAACCACAACTGTTGTCATCCCGTTAGGATCAAAGATCCTGGCAGTTTTTTGGTGGTCCAACCTCATGGATCGCAATGTAGCGGTTGGATCTCCACAGCCATGGTGGTCTGACCGCCACCGCAAGTCTGTCAGTCTTGAGACCCCCAGACTTGTAATAGAGCCCTTAATCTCTCTGTGCCTGTGAAGCGCTATGATACCTTCATTAGGGTTTGCGCTATGTAGAAAGTAGCAAATCAATTAAGAAAAGAAGTTCTGAAACCAAAGCAGATGAAGACAGTACTTTGGCCTCAGGACACTGATAAGAGCAAACACATGAGGAACAAGCATTGGTAAATGCAGGAAATAGTGCCACTGCCAATAGTAACAGAGGAAAAGTAAATGGCAAGCACAGGAACTAATGAAAAGTAAGGAGCAGAATGTAAGCTCCTTTTTTAAGATTTATAGTAAATACAATAGATTTCACAAGCACAGTGCAGGCAGTTTGCAGGTGAAACCTAAAAACAAGGGCATTGGTAAATCCAATAGCGTTAGATTGGATTTTGAGTCCAGACTCAAATATATAACAAAAAACTTTGACATACCAGTTGCTTTCTGTGTGTAATGCCTCTGTGACAAAAATAATTTAATATGCAGTGATTGGGTGTACTTTATAGGAGAGCACAAAAACGCAAAGCAGAACATTATGTATTGCTCTATTTTCCTGAGGTGTGGTGATGAAAGAAAGGGCTGTTTGCAAACAGATGCAGACATTGCCGTAGCCTCACAATTATCAGCAGCACAGGAAATAGACATATACACCCACTGAGGTCCCATGGCTGTTATATTCACTTATTAACACAGCTCCAGCAACATGAAATGTGAAATTACATTCACTTTGATTTTTCTGGGTGTTGATGAGCACTAAGGACTACATTCTACTTTAGGCTCACTGAGTTGCATGGTTTCTACAGGTGGGCAGGGATTCCAGGATGCTTAATAATGCTATAAAGCTATGCACTCCTTTGTGCGGCCGTGTGGAAAGGCCTGGCTAAAGTCTCCCCTGGATTGCTGTCATGATCTGGTGACATTGGGGCTGGGCAAGGTAGACCTGATGTCATGAGAGGTGGTCCCCTGCAGCTCAGAGTGCACTGTGTCTGCTGGGTGATTAAAGTGACTTAAACATGTTCCAGTCCCTAAAGAGTCTCCTACAGATGTTGGAAAACTTACGAGAAGTTGTTGGAAACTTTTATTTATTGTTGTGATGAAGGTTTTAGTGTAGGTAGCATTTTGGTAGACTTATTTCCCTCGAGTCAGTTTAAAAACATGTCTGGTTCAGTTGAAGAAACACGTCTTGTATTTATTTTAATGTTTCCCCTGTGCATTGCAAATTACGCAACTCTTTGTTATGGCTGGCGGTGGCCATTTCTAGCTAGGTGGCTTTTAGTGGGGGCAATAGTTTTTATATATGTTTTGAAGTGAACTTCCAAGCGAACACAATTTTACCATTCGAAAGCACCTCTTACGTTAAGTGCATTTTTATTGCCCATTTCTGCAAAAATGTGTTTTTTACGACATTACTAAGAAGGTATTCTAAACATTTCAGCATTTGGAAAGTGACACAATAAGAGTTTTTGAAGTGGTACATGATACTAGTCCTAAAAAAGAAGTGAAGGAATTACTCTAGTTAGGTAGTATGCAAATGACATCACAGAACATAACGCCACATAGCATGACATCACATGTGGCATCACAGGAATTGACATCACAGGAAGTGGCATCACAAGCCATGACTTCACAGGAAGTGACATCACAACAAACGACATCAGATCTTAAGAGCTCACATATATGTTTAGCAGGTCTATCATAAGAACACGAGCACATTACGAATATACTTGAAAACCCTCCTGATTTAAACAGAAGACTACCACCTTTGTAAGCTACACATAAAAAAATGTTGCCTTAATTCAGCGCAAACCTTCTTTTACCCAAGAACTGAACAAACTATCTTCACCGCCAGCCTTCTGAACCAGGCATAATATTCCATACGCAGCAGATTTCCATGTAGATGTGATTGCTTTAGGTTTAGCTGCTTGCACTCTCCAGAGATGAGACCGCTCTCCCATGCGAAGTATTCATACTCAGCTTTATCCATCTGCACTCATTGTAGGAGATTGAGGCCCATTTTTCACCAACAGACCATGACCCACAGCAAGATAGAAAGCCAGAAAGGGAAGAAAGGAAACAGAGAGATAACAAAACAATGATGAAGGCAGGAAAGGGGATGAAAAAAGAACCTGCAAGAATAAGCAATTGTAGGTTAGTGAAAGAAAAGGTTATGGCAACCTTGATATTGAGTAATAGGACCCTAATGCATAGTTTGGGGCTCTTCGTTCATGTTTTTACAAATTACACACTGCCCCACCCAAAAAATGTCACCATCACATTTAGCAACAGATATCTCTCATCTTCTTATTGTTGGCGCAACTATATCCAAACCACCCTCACATTTACCAGTGCAACCTGACAGCTCACCCTGGAATCAGTACCACCAGAATGTCCACACCAAGAATGGCCCATAAACTTCAAGTAAGAGGTAACAGCTCAAAATATGTGTATACTGCTCAGCATCCAAAGATGAGCAGGATATGGTGACAAAGGCAACTCATATGAAAAAGGTGTTTGGTCCCAACTAGCACTTTCAAGAAAATATTTGCCTACACAAGGAAATCTTACTAGTTTGCATGCACAAACTACCCAAGTAGGGAGATGTAGGAACAGCCATGGCCAGTAATCATTATCTACACTAGAATACCCTCGCTAATATGAACTTTGCATATCCTAGACATGTTACACTGCCAACGTGGTGTACTGGAGACAGCCGACTTGACCTACTTGTTTACAGTAACACTGACCTGTGGGCACGACTATTATCAGTAACCACATCCTAAGGGAGCCAGCCTTAAGTAAGCACACATGATTTTTTATTTCATACATAGCATAACTCTGAATTACATCAGTCTCCCAGGCCTACGAGCATCGTAACAACAAAGCTATCCTGTGTTATTGTGTCAAAATGCAGTACATTGCAAACTTTGAAACATTGTTGCAGGAAATAGAGGTGGGTATGACAAAAAAAGACCACCAATACCTCTGAAGGTTAACAACTTGGTAAAATGTAACTCAGCCATATCCAACACTCTTGAATTTCCAAAATTACCAAAAAATGACTTGTCTTCCTTTCAAGGAAAACTCCTCTTCAACATTTAGTGATTGGAACTGGTAAATAAAGCACATAGTTTCAAATGTTTGGAAATTATTTTTTGTTGTGGTGTAAAAGATTTAGATACTTCTGCACAAATTGAAATATTTGGGTCATGAAAGAGCAAATGGGAATATACAAGAAATCCCTATTTGAAGTGTGCAGTTGCAGCATCTGCCTGTCACTCAAGCTTTAGCCTCATGTGTCAAAAAATGAAGACAAAGCGTTAACCTTTGATGTAAAGCAAGAGAAATAAAGAAATGTCCATCTAATGGTTGAACTGAACAATGTGAAAGCATGAAACTTGGGATCAATCCTGGCTTCCTAGCTTGACCGAATTCTATTATGTTAGGCAAATCTTTCTATTGTGTTTTCATTTGATAGGGTGAAATGTTGAACCATGTATAGTAAGAATTTAGAATGCAGGGGAATGAGGAACCAAATAGGTCCATGGTCAGGGAAAAACCTTGGATGAAAGTTTGACTACAAGGTCCACCTGCCTTCTTACCCTCATGGAGCTATAAATAGGATGCTCCTAAAGACATGTGAACATATGGACCAATTGGGGCTGTATATATGGCATATATAAGTAGGGTGAATGGAAGTTTCACAACTGAATGCAAACAAATAGGATACCAACAGGATCCTTGTGAGGTCCTGACAAAAACCAACTAGCCCAGTGAGGCACTGATGTGATGGCTAAAACATGCTAACCCAGGGACACAGAGGATACTAATTTCCCTAGTGCATCCCCACCTGTCTTTACCTTCGTCAAGGCTGCACTTTGAAAATAAAAGTAGTCCTCAGGACACCCTCGACCATGGGTGCTCGACATTTTTTTTTTTTGCAGGGGCCAAAAGGTTTGGTCTGTAATGTGGCCGAGGGCTGCATCGATGCCAGCAGGGTGATGGTAGGGCTGGGTGTAAAGGGGTGTTCAGGCAGAGAGGGGTTGTTGGGTAGGTGGATGTAGGGGAAGTAAACATCTATTGACTGAACTGCACAATTTGAAAGCAGAAAACCTGGGATTATTCCCAGCTTCACCACTTTACCAAATTGTGCGATCCTAGACAAATATTTTATTTCACCTTCACTCCTTTATCTTCATTATCACATTTAAGAGCACATTGAAATACATGACTTCAGGATGTACACTGTACAAAAATGTCTCCTTTGTTTGATTTACCAAACTGTAATGTTCAAGTATAATGAAATAAACATTTTGGATTTTTAAGAGACTTTGGTGGTCATTACAACCCTGGCGGACGGTGTTAAAGCGGCGGTAATACAGCAAACAGGCTGGCGGAAAAAAAAAGGGAATTATGACCGTGGCGGAAACCGCCAACATAGCCACCCACTTTAACACTCCGACCGCCACGGCGGTACAGACAAGCAGCGCGGCGGTCACCGCCAACAGACAGGCGGAAGACAAAGTACCGCCCACAGTATTACAACAGGCCAATCCACCACCTTTTCCGGGGCGGATTCACCGTGGATAAAAACACAGCGGAAACAGACATTTCTATGGGAAAACGCTCACCTGAATAAACTCCACGAGGAAGGAGGGCACCATGGAGCCGGAACTCCAAATACTCCCTGCGCTTGTCTTCCTGCTCCTCTACGAACATCAGCAACGGCGTCGCCGAAGACAACGGTGAGTACTGCACCTACGACATGGGGGAGGGGGGAGGCAAAAGTCACGGACACACACATGCAACACCCCCACCCCCAACCCGACCCTCACCCACTACAACACACACACCAATGCATTTCTGAATATCACAGTAACAACCCCCAACGCCCCCGGAAGAATGCTAAGACAAAAGGAAATGAGTTCAACCATTGTAATGTATCAAAAAACAGTTAGCTCATATATACATCAATATATACACATTCCAAATATATACATCACGATTAGTAGTACAGGTATGCACATTTCAATGTCCGTGGACCACTGGGCCCCAAATGCATGAGCGAGGCCCACACACGATACCTGTCCTGGAACGGAGAGAACGCTGCAGGGGCATCAGATAGAAATACAACAGGCACCTCAGGGGGAAGGGAAGGGGGGGGCAACTCAGCCGGATGACTGCACCACGCCAGATCCACGACGGGGCTCCATGCCCATTGATGTATCCTGGGGAGTGCAAAGCCACAGTCTCACAAGTCTCTACAGTGGGTGGGTTGCCCACTGCTGTATCCTGGGGAGTGCAAAGCCACAGTCTCACAAGTCTCTACAGTGGGTGGCTTGCCACTGCTGTATCCTGGGGAGTGCAAAGCCACAGTCTCACAAGTCTCTACAGTGGTTGGCTTGCCCACTGTACCATCCTGGGGAGTGCAAAGCCAAAGTCTTTCAAGTGGATAACAGTCTCCACTGGTTCTGGAGGGGGACTGGTGCCCAGAGTGCTTCATCCTGTGCAGGATAGATGGAGTGGATGCATGTCTCAACTGGTTCTGGAGGGGGACTGGTGCCCAGAGTGCATCACTCACCCCGTGACGGTCCCTGTTGCGTCACTGCCCCTGCCGCTCATGGGCTATCGGTGCTTTGCTTGCCCTGTTCAGCGGTGCTTGCCATGGCGGTCTTTGCCCTGTTCAGCGGTGCTTGCCATGGCGGTCTTTGCCCTGTTCAGCAGTGCTTGACTTTGCTGTCTCTGACCTGTTCAGCGGTGCTTGCCATGGCGGTCTTTGCCCTGTTCAGCGGTGCTTGACTTTGCTGTCTGTGACCTGTTCAGCTGTGCTTGCCATGGTGGTCTTTGCCCTGTTCAGCGGTCTTTGCCCTGTTCAGCGGTGCTTGCCCTGTTCAGCGGTGCTTGCCATGGCGGTCTTTGCCCTGTTCAGCGGTGCTTGACTTTGCTGTCTCTGACCTGTTCAGCAGTGCTTGACATGGCGGTCTTTGCCCTGTTCAGCGGTGCTTGACTTTGCTGTCTCTGACCTGTTCAGCGGTGCTTGCCATGGCGGTCTTTGCCCTGTTCAGCAGTGCTTGAGTTTGCTGTCTCTGACCTGTGCTGCGGTGTGTGCCATGGCGGTCCCTCATTGCCCAGCAGGGCTGTGGCTGCCGGGGCCCTCCTGGGCACTGACTCCGGCGGTGGTCTCCTGACCAGTGACGATAGTGCTGCCCTCCTGGGCACTGACTCTGGCGGTGGTCTCCTGACCAGTGACGATAGTGCTGCCCTCCTGGGCACTGACTCCGGCGGTGGTCTCCTGACCAGTGACGATAGTGCTGCCCTCCTGGGCACTGAGATAGTGCTGCCCTCCTGGGCACAGACTCCGGCGGTGGTCTCCTGACCAGTGACGATGGGGCTGGCGGTGGCGTCTTGGGCAGCGGGGAGGATGGCGGCCTTCTCCCCCGTGCTGCTCTTCCCAGACTTTGGAGACTTCTTCTGCCCCTTCACCACCTTGGGAGGAGTCACAGCTGACTTGACACTCCCCCCGGGACCCTTGTGGGCGGCTTTGCCGGCAAGTGTCTTCCCCCTCTCCCGTCGGGCACTGTCCAACTTCTGGTGCTTCACAGGGGGTGGACTGGCAGTGCTTTGCCTCCGTGTCACACTGGCTGCCCTGGTGCCCGGTTCACTCCACATACCTCGAACAGGCACCACTGGTACCGGAATCTTTTTGGCTGAGGTGCTACTACGGGACCTATGAATTGGAGGGTGGAGGTGATGGGACAGAGGTCAAGGTTGCTCAGGAAAATTTTCTGACGAACACTCGGACGGGTAGCTGGAGGGGGTCTGGGAGTGGAGGAAGAGGAGGTGGTTGTAGGAGGTGTAACTTTTGGTGATTTGGGTGCAGGTGCATGTTCTGGAGGCTGTCGTGAGGTGGATGGATGTTGGGTGTGTGTGTGCCCGCGTTTGTGTACTTTGGGAGGGGGCGTCACAGACACACTGGGAGAGGACACAGGGGATGCGTAAATGGTAGTGGGGGTGGTGAGTGCAGGTGAGCGGGGTGTGGTGCTGGGTGTTCTGGTGCGAGTCCTAGTGGCTGTTGTGGTAGTGCATGCAGGTGAGAGTGTAGACGAGACTGGGAGGGAGGAGGAAGACGACGAGGAGGGGGACACAGTGGAGGCAGTGGATGTTGCTGTGTCTGTATGTGGGTGATGCTTGTGTGAGTGCCTGTGGGATGTGTGGTGCCTATGTTTCCCTGCGCTGCCCTTGTGTGGTGAGTTGTGTGCAGGCTGGTCTGATGGTGTGCTTGGGATAGGCTAGGGTATAGGGGATTGGGTCTGGGTGGAGGAAGTTGGAGGGGGGAGGCTAGACACAGGGACAATGGCTGCCATCAGTGCTGAGGCCAGAGATTGCAGGGTTCGATGATGGGCAGCCTGACCAGAATGAATGCCCTCCAAGAATGCATTGGTGTGTTGCAACTCCCGTTCTACACCCTGGATGGCATTCACAATGGTAGACTGCCCAACAGTGAGTGACCTGAGGAGGTCAATGGCCTCCTCACTGAGGGCAGCAGGGGTGACAGGGGCTGAGGTGCCTGGGGCGAAGGTGATGCCCACCTTCCTGGATGAGCGGGCACGGGCCGAAGGCTGAGGGGCTGCTGGGATGGCGGTGCTGGTAGGGGGGGTGGCGGCTGTACCTGTAGAAGTGGGGGGCACAGATGGTGCCGCCACCACAAGGGAGCTCCCATCGGAGGACGAGTCCGTGTCGCTATTTGCTGATCCGCTGACCGCCGTGAAGCTCCCCTCGCCCTCCGTCCCACTGGTGTATTCGGAGTCCGTGGTGTGGCCCTCCATGGCCATGTGGGACGCAGCCCCCTCGTGCTCCGGTGCCCCTGTACCTCCGCCTGATGATGCTGATGCACAAAAGAACAGGGAGAGCACAAAAAGGGGTGGGGAAACAGAAGAAAGACAGGTTGAGTGCATGGCTTACCGCTACCGTTGGCGGACAATACAGACACAGCTGACCCCTGCACTACGCCGTTCTCTTGGCCTCTACAGATGCAGTTCCTGGGATATGGCCTACTTGCCTATGAGTGTCATCTGCCCACATAGATGACAGAGGGGCATGTATACCTGTTTTTGGCACTCTACAGAGGTGGGGTGGAGTGGCACATTGCCTGCATTACGGAGGGGCCTAGCCTACGGAACTCGACCTGGCCTGGGGAAACCCACATCCCTCCTCCCACACCCAGACCCCTCCACTGTGCACAAAGTCATGATAATGTGAGTGTACACACCCCCTTGTGTCTGCTGTGATGCCCTCTTGCGCCCATCCAACTCAGGGTAGGCCACCGCCAGGATCCGGAACACCAGGGGGGTCATGGTGAACCGGGCACCCCTCCCACGTTGGGAGGCCATCCCCAGCTGAGCCTCCGCCATCTTCTTGCTCCAGCGGCAAAGGTCCTCCCATCTTTTACGGCAGTGGGTGCTCCGTCTCTGGTGGACCCCCAGGGTCCGGACTTCCTTGGCGATGGCACGCCAAATATCCTTCTTCTGGTGGGCGCTGACCTACATGAAATGTACAGGGGAAGAAGAGAAGTCATTAACAACGGCACCGTCAAAGTGAGTGGCCCACATCCCTACCCTTGCCATGTGGCACATGCATTCACAGTCCTTCATGCTCGCATTACTCTGCCCCCTTCCTACTTACATCCAGCCCTCTCCAACCAGGCATAGCCCATACAACTTGCACCCTATGTACTCACCTGTTGTTCTGGAGGACCGTAGAGTAGCGTGTACTGGGGGAGCACCCCGTACACGAGCTTCTCCAACTCCTGTGCAGTGAAGGCAGGGGCCCTTTCCCCAGACGCACGTGCCATTGTCTCTTCCAGACCGAGGTCACAGCAGCACTTGCAGTGTAGGTCCTCTCCTGTCGAAGATCAGGTATCAAGTGATTGAACAGATAGAAAATGGCGGTCACGTCCGTGGCGGTGAAGTGCGCGGCGGTGCGTATCATCACCGCCGGCGCACTTCGTCATTGGCTCCTGGGACCCATAGGGTCCAATGTTAACCAATGCAGCATTGCGCCGCGGTCTTCGACCGCCTACCGCGACGGTGTACAACGCCAGCGCAGTTACCTCACATCCCATTGTCCCACTTTAGAGGTCAGGCATCCGCCATTTCAGGGACCCACATGGCTTCATTTACAACTGCGTCACACATACCTAGGCCTGGACTCAACACACATACAGGAAGATTTTTGTATTTTGTGTCGTGTTCTGTGTAGCTGTGGGTACATACCTCTGAATTGGTTGACTCTGTGGTCGCTGTTGTCCTTCCTAGGCACCGTCAGCTGGGACATGTGAGGAGATGGCGGAATCCTCCGGTGTACCGACCGCTGGTGGACCTGTTGACAATGGAGGAGCGACATTTAATCATCACCTACAGGTTTGACCGTGCCACAATCCAGGAACTGTGTACCCAGTTGGAGACAGATCTGATGTCACCAATCCGCCATCCCACAGGTATCTCCCCTCAAGTGCAGGTCCTGTCAGTACATTTCCTAGCAAGTGGGTCATTTCAGACAACAGTGGCCATGGCATCAGGGATGTCCCAGCCTATGTTTTCTAACGTATTGTCCAGAGTGTTGTCTGCCTGCTGGAACACGTGAGGAGCTACATCGTTTTCCCTCAGGTGGAGGATTTGGCTACAGTGAAAGGTGACTTCTATGCCCTGGGACACATCCCCAACATCATAGGTGCCATTGATGGGACCCATGTGGCTTTGGTCCCCCGCCCACAGGAGTGAACAGGTGTACAGGAACCGGAAGAGTTATCATTCGATGAATGTACAGATGGTATGTTTGGCAGACCAGTACATCTCGCAGGTAAATGCTATGTTCCCTGGCTCGGTGCATGACACCTACATCCCGCGGAATAGCAGCATCCCTTATGTGATGGGTCAACTCCAGAGGCACCGTGTGTGGCTATTAGGGAACTCTGGTTACCCCAACCTGTCATGGCTATTGACCCCAGTGAGGAATCCCAGGACCAGGGCAGAGGAACGCTACAATGAGGCCCATGGGCGGACTAGGAGGGTGATCGATCGCACCTTCGGCCTCCTGAAGGCCAGGTTCAGGTGCCTCCATATGACAGGTGGTTCCCTATTCTACTCACCAAGGAAGGTGTGCCAGATCATCATCGCCTGCTGTATGCTTCACAATCTTGCTTTGCGACGCCAGGTGCCTTTTCTGCAGGAGGATAGTCCAGATGATGGTGTTGTGGTAGCTGTGGAGCCTGTGGACAGTGATGAGGAGGAAGCAGAGGAAGAAGACACTGATAACAGGGACTCTGTCATAGAGCAATATTTCCAGTGAGACACAGGTGAGAACAATTTTTTTACTAATATATTTACTTTCACACTTCTACCTCTATCCTGTCTGTCAATTTGATGCAGTATTTGCCAACTGAGTGGTACATTTCCATTACGGTTTCACAGGTGTGGTTACCAACGTGTGTCATCTGCTTGCATCCTTCATGGGCTTGTGATGTGTTACATAGGTATGTTGACATTACATTTTCGAACGGTTTTTGTCATTGTCATAGATAATACACATTTCCTAAATCACAGACTGACTCCAGATTGTTTTGTGGTTCAAGGGTGTTTATTGAAGTGCTAATTATTGGAGGGGGTGGCAAAATGGTGATGGGTGATGGTGGAGGAATGTCCATGGCAGATTCCAGTCTATTAGTCTCACAGGTGCACTGCCCATATGGGCATAGGAAGTGGAGCTGGGCCAGTTCCAATCTGGACAGGGTAACAAAGTGGGACAATGGGATGTCTATCAGGGTGGTCTCATTTCTTGCCATCGTGCTCTGTCCTGTTCCTGGATCTCAGGGACCGCTTGCAGGGTGGTTGTCCGTCTGCAGGGGGTGGGGTGCTGGTGTGGTGGTCCTGTGGCGGGGCGTCCTGTCCACTAGCGCCGGCGGAGGTGGTGGGCAGTTCATCGTCCAGGCTAGTGTCAGGGGCCCCTCGGAGTGCCACGGTGTCCCTCATGGTCTTCTGTATGTCCTTCAGCACCCCTATGATGGTGCCCAGGGCGGAGCTGATGGTTCTGAGCTCCTCCCTGAACCCCAAATACTGTTCGTCCTGCATACGCTGGGTCTCCTGAAACTTGGCCAGGACCGTAACCATCGTCTCCTGGGAGTGGTGGTAGGCTCCCATGATGGAGGAGAGGGCCTCGTGGAGAGTGGGTTCCCTGGGCCTGTCCGCCCCCTGTCGCACAGCAGCCCTCCCAGTTCCCCTGTGTTCCTGTGCCTCCATCCCCTGGACCGTGTGCCCACTGCCACTGCCCCCAGGTCCCTGTTGTTGTTGGGGTGGTGGGTTATCCTGGGTTCCCTGTAGTGGTGGACACACAGCTGATTGGCGTGTCCTGGGTACGGAGGTATGGGCCTGCTGGGTGGGGGCTGTGCTGGTGTTACCAGAGGGAGGAAGGTCAGTGTTGGGCTGTGCCTGTGCGAGGGGAACCGACTGTCCAGAGGCCCACGATGGTCCGGGCTGGTCATCTGGATCCAGTTGGCCAGAGCTGCTGTCATCACTGTGGGCCTCTTCTGTGGGTGGGGTGGAGATGTCTGGACCCTCATGTCTGGTGGCGTTAGGTAGTGGCCCTGCTGGGGTGTAAAAGCATGATTATTGCATCTGTGTCTCATGGTGTGCAATGGGTGGGTGAGCGTGTACCCCTGTGGTAGCATTCCTGTGTGGGGGCTTGTGTGATGATGGTTGGGGGGTTGTTATGGGTATGTGCAGTGGGCATGCTTTAGTGATGGGTGTCCATGCTTTGTTGTGTCATGCAGGGCTTGGTGTGGTTTGTGTTATTAGTACATTAGTGAGGAGTTGGAGTGATAGGGGAGGGGTGAGGGTGGGGGTGTGTGATAGCATGCAGGTAGGGTGGGGGATATGATAGTTAAGATTAGACTTACCAGTGTCCATTCCTCCACCGACTCTTCCGAGGCCCTCTGGATGCATAATGGTCAAGACCTGCTCCTCCCATGTTGTTAGTTGTGGGGGAGGAGGTGGGGGTCCGCCGCCAGTCTGCTGAATTGCGATGTTGTGCCTGGAGACCACTGAACGCACCTTCCCCCGTAGGTCATTCCACCTCTTCCGGATGTCCTCCCGATTTCTTGGGTGCTGTCCCACTGCGTTGACCCTGTCGACGATTCTCCGCCATAGCTCCGTCTTCCTAGCTATAGAGGTGTGCTGCACCTGTGATCCAAATAGCTGTGGCTCTACCCTTACGATTTCCTCAACCATGACCCTGAGCTCCTCCTCCGAAAACCTGGGGTGTCTTTGGCGTGCCATGGGGTGGTGTAGGTGATGTGTGGGGGGTGTATGTGGTGATGAGTGTGGTGATGTGTGGTGGTGTGTGGTATTTTGTGCGTGAATGTTGTGTGGGTGATGGTGTTGTGTGCCTTTGTGTGGTGGGGTTGCCTATTGCTGCGCTATCTCTCTGTCGCCTTTGTCTCTAATTTTTGGTCGTAGGGGTTTGTGGGTGATGTGGGTGTGTGTTTTATATTGTGTTTGGGGTGTGGGAGTGGTGTTTGTATGTGTATCAGGTGTGTGAATTTTGAATTGTCCAATGTGGCGGTGTTTTGGAGATGTGTGTGTATTTTGAGCGCGGCGGTGTGTACCGCCAATGGAATACCGCGGTTGAAAGACCGCCGTGTGGATTTGTGGGTCGTGATAGGATGGGCGTGTTTCTGTTGGCGTGATGGTGGAGGTTTTGTTTTCGCCAGTTTATCACTGACCTTTGGTGTTGCGGACTTGTGTGGGTGTCTGAGTTTCAGCGGATTCCGAGATGTGTGCCATAATAGCTGTGGCGGAATTCCGCGGCCGGCGCAGTGTATTGGCGGACTTCTGCACGGCGGTAAGCGGCTTTTACCGCCAATGTTGTAATGACTCCCTTTATGATGTTTTTACACTTTTGCTGCAAGATTCCTTGAAAATAAAGATCTTCCTATAGTTAAGTGGTGCAGGACACCGTAGTTACTTCCATTCTTTAATGTTAATTAACTTTAAATTCTCGCCAGTTTATTGAACATCTTTTTAATGTTTGTAAAGAGTTGAGTAAGCAGCAGCCCAGTGCTGCTGTGGACCAGGGGGCTGCATGTAAATGTCAGGAGGGCCGCATGCGGCCCTCAGGCAGTATTGTGAATATCATTGCCATAGACTATTTTAAATCTAGGATCCCACCCACTAACCAAAGAGGTCCCTTGACTATGAAGGGTGAACCTGTTCAGATACAATATGGGGAATATTTACAAGCTCCTAGCGCCACCTTGAACTGCCTTAGCGTCATTTTCTTGACTTAACAGGGCCGTCGAGGAAAACTTTCTTCTGCAACGTATTTACAAAGTGGTACAATGCTTGCATTGAGCCACTTTGTTAACCCTTGAGGCACATTATGCCTGCGCCAGACATAACGTATTCAAGGAGGGTGCATTCCAACGCAGGGAGGCCCGAAAAAATGGCATAGTGAAATTTACAACATTTCACTGCCTCATATTTCTGTCATTTTTAACTCCTGCTCAGAGTCGGTGTTCACATGATGTACCAATTTTAATCAATGGCCTTCCCTGTGCCTTGCTTTACGAGAGTCAAACGTTTTGGCACTAGTGCAGCAAAGCAAATCAAAAATGTTGACGCTATTGTCCCAACGACCGCCATGGTGCACTGTATTGTATATACGGCGCAACCATAATGTCGTTAGGTGGGAGCGGGGCAACGCAAAAAAAGTGTCACAATGGGACCGATGCGCTACTTCCTTGTAAATATGCCCTTAGGTATCTGGACAAGGACTCTGTGATATGGCATGTGGAATTTCAGGGGGTAAATTGCCTTTTAATGCCATAGGGTGATCTCCATTGGCTGGCATGGAAAGACAGGCTTAGCACGGTAGGGGTTCTCTCTTGGTGTCAGAATTATTGGCTAAAAATGGAAGCTCCTCCATTATAGGGTACTGTTGAGGTATGATAATGAACTGTGGTTGTGTATTCCGACCTGTTTGAATGTCACTTAAATTCTCTTTTTTCGACAGTGTTCTTTCACCTTGTACAACTCTTTGCTTGCCTACTGCCACAAAATTATTTTTGTTGTAGAATAAATACAAATCACCATGTACACTGCTTTATTTGTAAATTGGCTGTCAATTAAAAATATTCTGTATTTAATTTCTGTTTTTATTGCAAACAATGGAATAACGTTTTGAGTGAAAAAGACCACACGGAGAAAAAATTATACCGCATGATAATTATAAACACAACACAGACTCCTGGCATCCCGCTCCATGAATTTATCTCTGAATCAAGATACAGGTCGAAGCTGCGGGCGGCAAATTCTGCTTTCAGATGAAAAGCTGCATGTTGTAATATTGCACAGGGGTAGGTCCTCGTCGGTTTTATACCACATCAGCACGGTTCTGTCACATTCAGGATTGAAGTTGCAAACCAGTACACAGTATCAGATAACCAAAGAAAACGACTCATCAATTTTCTTGTTTTTTTAGAAATCTGCTCAATTGGCAAGTGTAGCTTCAAAATAGTGATATGATTCGGCCCACTGGCATCTTCAAAGTGAAATGTCCCTTTTACAAATTTAGGCCATGTTACAACATGTTTTCACTTGCTTTTAGTTTGGAGATTATGTGCTGCTAATGTGACCACCTGATAAGAAGACACATTCAGGACAGTGACAGTAAAAATTCAGGACAAAGGGTCAGAATTGAGGACAAAAGATCATTTTTACGGACAGATCGAAAGATGTTGCACGGTTATAAAATACACAGTTCACAGAAGTACAAGCCAAAGTTGTTTTATGTTTAGTTTGTTTTAAATATTTATTGGAGTGGTAAGCAAGCATTCACACATAGCTGCTGGACACATTAAAGATGAAAAAAATAGCAAACACATACACTCCAAGCAGCCAACATACGGGGCAGTTTTTCACAGTTCTACCCCAGTACCATGAACGATAATGCCAAAGGTAGCGCTCTGTTACTGAACATTGGCTTAAGAGTTCCCTGGCAGTAGCACTACTAGAGAGTATGAAAAAGAGACAGAAATGATGCTGAGAAAGGAGGAGAGGGCTATATACGTAGAGGGTGAGACAGACGTTTTGAACGGTGAGAATGAACAGTGAGTGGTGAAAGTAAGTGAGGATGTGTAAACTGAGAGAAAGAGCAGATGGTGAAAAGAGAAAAAGAAGGCAACAGAAGCTAGGGCAAAAACTGATACAGAAAGATGCTGAGGATGACAGAGAGAAGGTTAAAAAGAGAAGAAAAGGTAGAGTGGACATATGAAATGGACAGTATAAGGAGCTGATAGAAAGCATGTGGGGGGTTTGAGAGGCAGAGACGAATAGCTAAGGTAGGAGAGAGGAGGCTACGGCGAGAGAATAGGGAACTGAGAGATGAAGAGGTTGAATAAGAAATGAACAGAGATGATGTGAGGGTTTGTAACTTGCATATCAGACCTTTAAATCCAATTTTTAATGCACCATATCTTTGAAAATATGGTGCTACTCTGCTGTTTCCCTTTCATGCAACGCAGATTAAGAACAGTATTTGTTGCTTGAAATATTAGTAAATACATCCCTCAAAGATTTGGTACAGGTGTCCCGACTTGTTTTGGACCATGTATGTGCTCCGCTGCCATTTGGCCAGGGTCCCACTACAAAAACAACGTATACAGAAAATCACTGTATGTTCTTTTTCAAAGAATGAGGGAGAAATCCATCCAAGGTTCCAGCCCGGAACATTCATCTAGCAGGTCACAGTTTGACACTAGAAGATTCTGGGATTAGATCACTTCGGTCTTGATAGACAGGTATTTCCCCTTGTGCTCATTGTAGGAAAGTGCCACTTTTGGCATGGTTATCCCCCACTTTTTGCCTGATATTGATGCTGACTTGACTGAGCATGTGCTGGGATCTTGCTAACCAGGCCCCAGCACCAGTGTTCTTTCCCCAAACTGTACCATTGCTTCCACAATTGTCACACCCCTGGCACACAGCTAAGTCCTTTATAAAAGGTACCAGTGGCACCAAGGACTCTGTGACCAGGGAGGGCCCCTAAGGGCTGCAGCATGTATTGGGCCACCCTAAGGGACCCCTCACAAAACACATGCACACTGCCATTGCAGATTGTGTGTGTCGGTGGGGAGAAAATGGTAAAGTCGACATGGAATACCTCTCAGGGTGCCATGCCCACAATTCACTACCTGTGGCATACGTAAGTCACTCCTCTAGCAGGCCTTACAGCCCTAATGCAGGGTGCGTTATACCACAGGCGAGGGCAATGTTGCATGAGCAATATTCCCCTGAAGTGTCTAAGTTAATTCTTAGACATTGTAAGTGCAGTGTGGCCATGTTGAGTACATGGGCTGGGAGTTTGTCATTATGAAGCACAGCTCCACGATGGCTTCACTGAAGACTGGGAAGTTTGGTATCAAACTTCTCAGCATAATAAACCCACACTGATGTCAGTGTTAGATTTATTGTATAATGCACACAGAGGGCATCTTTCAGATGCCCTCTGATGAGCCGAACTGCTTGACCACATTACCACAAAAGAGAGAACTAGTATTATCTACTTTAGCCTCTGCTAAGCCTCTGGAGAATCCCTGGACTCTGTACACACCATACCTTATTTTGGTATAGTATATAAAGAGACAGCTTTCTACATTCATCATTATTTAGTAACTGGAAATGTTGAAATGAAAATTTAACAGAAACACAGATTAAAATATAATTAAATCCTTCTGTTCATAGCACCTTCCTACCGTTCCATCCCACAATTCGCTCAAGTGATTTTACCTCAGGGTCTGGGGCAATGCAAAAGCTGCAGGAATGATAGCTACATCCTTGATAAGGCTGGATTTAATGCTGGTGCCAGATAGTGTGAAAATATTTGTTGCCCCCATTCACCCAGCCCCACACACCCAGACTTTCATCTCCAAAGATTCAGTCCTCCAATGCTGTCCATGGACATTGTTTAGGGGCCGCCAGGGCTTCTGGCTTCTGAAGTAGCAAATTCAGTGCCAGGAACATAGAGGCAGCAGAGTGGCAAGAATGGAGTACAATTAGCTGGGAATATGCCCTTCCATGGCAGCTGCGGTAAGTAGAAATGTTTTTAAATGTATGTGGTGTACGTGCTTGTGGGTGAGAGTGTATTAATGTGAGAGACTGTGTGTAGGTGTGAATTTATTGTGTGTGTGTATGAGTGAAAGTGGAGGTCCAAGGGCACGTGATGTCACTTCCGCTACCCACGGCATTTTGGTGAATTGATGTCCATTGTTGATGCTGTCCCTCATCCCTACAAAGAACCCACTCATGTGCATGTAATTCCTTTTGCAACCCTACTCATACCAAGTATGCAAGACAGAGTAGGGTGTCAGAGTGAGTTATATCACACACAAATTATACAGAGACAATGGTGTGTAAGTGTGCATATCAGGGTATTGGAAATGATACTTGAAATCAAGGGCACTGGAATCATGCAATTGTGCAGCTGTGACAATGTTTGCATAGTTGTAGATTTGCTATGTTTGACATAATCCATTATCTGCTGCATAACATGCAGATTTGAGCTTAAACGGTTCAAAAGTTACTAAAAACGCAACAACACATGTTTCTGTGCAGTGGAAGGCCCATTGTGAAGTTTGACTGTCACGTTTCTGTTGCTTATTGCTATATTTGGGTGTTAAACTGGTACTAATGAGGTGCAGCCAATACCCAGAGAGTGTTGACATGTTTAAAAATAACAAAATAATTAAGTAATACTATCCGAAACTGTGCCATATTGATACGGCATAGTTTAGCTTTTCTTGTTGCATGATTTGCTTACCCTCCCACAAATTTGCCCCCCCCGCAGCATAATTCCAGTGGCCCTGCTTTAGATAATGAGGACTGCAACATGTAGGACACACATGCCATTCTTACTGGCAGGCATTACATGAAAAGTGTGCTTAGTGTTGTGAAATACTAATGCAGGATTTCAAACATTACATAGTGGTTGGGTTTGATTTTTTCTAATAAGTATTTGTTATTATCCAAAGGAACCCTATTTAGCAACCTTAGAATAATGACAAAATAGGGAAAAAAACAATACGTTTGGAAACCCATGCCTAGCAGGTTCCATGATGCTTTTTGATTCTCGTTTATAGCCAGAACCATTGGAATTATGTGGCAGGAGAGGGACAAATTATGTGACAGGTTGGACTAAATTATGTGGGAAGAAAAAACAATTGATATTGTGTAATGCTGCATATTTTGGGATAATATTACTTCATTACTTTCTGATTCGTACACTTGTTAAACATTCTGGGCATAGATTGTCCCTCATTAATACTGGTGTAATATTCCCAAATAAAGTAATCAGCAAGACAAAACTGATTAGTCAACTTTTTCAAAGGAAGTTCTGCTGCTGTGCGGCAACACATCGCTGTTTGTGCTAGAAACCATATCCTTATTTTTTTTGTAAAATTCTGCTAGTTATGCAGCAGATGATGGTTTATGTGGATTACGTGGCAAAACCACAATTATGCGAAAAGCTGTAGCTGCACAAACACATCATTCCAGTGGCCCTGTTCAGAGCTCACTGTGCTTTATTACGATTGTGTCTTATGAACTGAAATTATCAAAAGTATCTCAGGGACAAAAACTGTAACCCACCCGGCTAAATACATAAAAACTCAATTTTTAGATGCGCATGCTACACACTTTGTTTTGCTGTAGGAAGACTATCCTTCTGCACTACTTTTAGATTAATCAAAACTCGACTAGGCATTAATCACCAGTGTTAAAATAAAGTTTTCAATATAAACTGCTGGCACAGAGGGACTCAGGGGTCTGTGCCTCTAGCCCTGCAAACGAAGTGTCCAAATGCATCCCTCCCCCAGAGCTTGGCCCATGGTGAGGTGACACCAGCCTCTGAACAAAATCAGAATGCCATGCCCTAGGCGGGGCTTGAAGAGGCCCAGCATATGCTGTGATGGCAGAAAGAGGATCAGTATAATTCTGTATGTTACAATCGCCAACAAAATGACAATGGGCCGACAGCAGTTTGTGCCAAGTGGGGGAGGGCCTGCTGCAGACCCTGTATTTCACAGAAGGAGTGTGAGCTGGCCCCGTGAGTGTTTAAGAAATTAGGGGCCAGATGTAGCAAAGGTTTTTACCCATTCTGTGTCTATGGGAAAAAGTGTTCGTACATATGGCCCTAGACCTCTCGCAGCAATGTGCAGAATTACAAACAGCAGGTATCCGTGAAAGGGCTGTTCACGGACAATGGATGGGAGGCTCAAATAACGGACGGTCTGTGAAATTTACAGACAGGTGGTCACCCTATGCGCTGCCTTCTTCACATAGAAAGAGAGAGCACCTGCACTTCTCAGCAATAGTGCAATGCTGGTATTGGGAGAATACTGGCACTTCGGAGTAGCAAACATGTACTCTGGTATTGCGAGTACCAGCGCTTCTATATTTTTATTTAAAGCACTAGTAGTCCAAAGCATAGGGTGACCAGAAGTCCCGGATTTCCCCGGACAATCCCGGTTTTCAGAGAACTGTCCCGGTGTCCCGACGCTTTTGTTCATTTTAAATAAATGTTAGGACAAATAAATGCTTGGGCTATCTCTAAACCTTGCTATGTTGCACCTTAGATCAAGTGTAGGTGTGAAAAATGCAGATGTCTACATCTTTGGGCCAGGAGAGTGAACCAGTTAAGAATTCCCAGAAAGTATTATGAAAATGGTGACTAAAATGTAATGCTGCAATATGGAGCTATGGTCGAAAGATTTACTGCATGAAACATGGAAGCAACACACAACCTAAACATACTATACGTGAAAGACTTTAAATCAACAGTGAAAAAGTCATGTTTGTCTAACATAATCATAGGAACTCGCAGCAACCAAGAGGAATGTAAACATGAGTCCATGCACAGGACTGCAATCTAATTGTCGATATAGAATTCAGGAAATGTCACAATCATATACCAGGCTTTCAATCCCTAACGCAAACTTTGAGATTGATTTTTCACATACATCTTCACCATAAAGTCATGAACACTTTATCCACAGTCAAGCAACAGTTTAGGCATAGTATTTCTATACATGAGTGCTGACTTCAATTATAAAAAGGCTATGTTTGAGATAATTTGCTGTAAGGTAGTTGTCAACGATGGCCTTCATGTATAGCCAGTCCTAGTCAGACCACTTTTAAAAAAGCTATGCTTTATCAAAAAAGTCACTAGGACTGGCTGGAATCATGTAGGAGAAAGTGTGATGCAGGAGAAAAAGGAAATACGAAGCCATCCTGGTGTGGTGGCTACTACTTCACGTATATAGCTTGGCATAAAACTGAGCTCCTGCATTACTGTGATGCAGGAGCTCGGCAGAAACCAAGTCCCAAGCACAGACACACAAAGGCAGGTATCTTTGGCCATAATGTAGTGACAGTTGGACTTCCTAAACTGGACTCAGTTGTCTTAAAATGATTTATGCAGAAGCCCATTTACATTGAATTGCCAGGCAACATCTAAATCTTTCTAAACATGAGCAGTGTTTGAAATGGGCTTTCTAGTTGGCAGTGGTTTGCACCTGTCTAAGTTCGTACCCTCACTCTATTCATGGTAAGGGAGCCACACAGCTCAGATAATCCCTGCTCACCCCTTTGGTAGCTTGGCACAAGCAGTCAGGCTTATCTCAGAGGCAATGTGTAAAGTATTTGTACACACCCACATACACACACACACAGACATCTACTCACACATACACACAAACACAGTAACAAAGTAAACAAAAAAAAAAAAGTACTCCACACCAGTTTAGAAAAATAGCAAATATTTATCTGAATAAACCAAGACCAAAACTGAAAAAAAAATCAAACAAGCAAATTGAATTAAAAAAATTTAAATCTCAGTAAAGCATTTAGAAACACAATAGCCCCTACTGGGGCTATCGAAACATCTTGACTGACTCGTTCCCAACAGTGCAATGCCACTTGCAAGGGAGTGCGGGCCGGTTACGGAGTTGCACAAACCCCCAGGACAATATCTTTGGAAAATGATAAAACAAAGACGCTGCATGGAGTCGGGAATGTGAGGCATCACTGGAGCTGGTGAGGTATTGGTTCCTTTCTGCTGGGCAGGGGAAGTGAGGCATTGGTACTTTATGGTTGCAGGGGAGGTGATGTGGCATCAGTGGCGAGATGTCGTTTCCTTATGATCCGGTGGGGTCGATGAATCCAGTAGGTCAAGACACAAGGTCTTGACCTACTCACACCACAGGGCCACAGATGCTGTGGCAGAGTCCGGTGTCGCAGATGTTGGTGACACAGCACTCGGAATTCATTCTGTAGCGGGCTTTGGAGGCACTGCAGCCGCATCGTGCGTGCAGCATCGGTCACAGTTGTGGCACTCTGCTGGGACCACGGCTCCGGTACACACAGAGGCGCAGAGTCAGACAGTGGCTCTGCTTCCAAAGGAGTTGATGTACTGGGTTTCTTCTCGGTTGCAGCAGAACTCACTCCCAAGGACCCAGGAACGGGATTTGACACCACTTGGCAAACAAGGACTCTCAGGAAGAGAGCCCAGGTGCTGGCAGATAAAGTCTTTGATGTCCCTGAGACTTCTAACAGGAGGGAAGCTCATTCAAAGCCCTTGGAGAACCTTTGGAAGCAGGATGTAGAAAGCAAAGTCCAGTACTTTCACTTCCAGGACTGAAGCAGCAAGCAGCAGGCCAGCACAGCAAAGCAACAGCCAGAGTCGCAGTCCCTCCTACAGTATCTAGATGTTCTTCCTGGCAGAATGACTTATTCAGGTGCAAATGTCAACTCCTCCCACTCCTTTTGCTCAGGAAGACCCATCAGAATATGCAGAGCACACTTCAGCTCCCTTTGTGTGACTGCGTAGTGTAAATTCATAAACAGCCCAACTGTCATCCTGACCAAGATGTGTACTTCACATCCAGGCAGTGGCACAGAATGGTTAAGCAAGAAAATGCCCACTCTCTAAAAGTGGCATTTTCAAACTTGCAATATAAAAACCAACTTCACCAAAGGATGTATTTTAAAATTTTGAGTTCAGAGTCCCCAAAATCCACATCATTATCTGCTCCCAATGGGAAATAACACTTAAAAGATATTTCAAGGCAATCCCCATGTTACCCTAAGGGGAAGATAGTCCTTGCAACAGTGAAAACTGAATTTAGCAGTATTTCACTGTCAAGACATGTCAAACACACCAGTACATGTACTATCTTTTAAATATATTGCAACCTGCCCATGGGGCTGCCTTGGGCCTACCTTAGGGGTGACTGACATGTAGCAAAAGGGAAGGTTTGGGCCTGGCAAGTAGGTGCACTTGCCAGGTTAAAATGGCAGTTTAAAACTACACACACAGACACTGCAGTGGCAAGTCTGAAACATTTACAGGGCTACTCATATGCGTGGCACAATCAATGCTGCAGGCACACTAGTAGCATTTGATTTACAGTCCCTGGGCTCACATAGTGCACTTTCCTAGGGGCATATTAGCAAATCAAATATGCCAATCATGTATAAACCAATCACCAATGCAATTTAGACACGGAGCACTTGCACGTTAGCACTGGTCAGCAGTGGTAAGGTGCCCAGAGTCCTAAAGCCAGAAAAATCAGATCAGAACAGAAGGTCAGAGGCATAAAATTTGAGGATAACCCTGCAAAAAAAAGCCATTTCCAACAAGCAGCTCTACCATTGTAGTGGTACTTAGGAGGCACTTCCTCTGAGAAAAGTGGGCAAAAACCCATATTTGTAGGTGCCTGTCAATTCATCACAATATATGCATGCAAATTAAAGCCTTAGGTTTCTATGCATGTGTGGAGGATGGGGTGAAGGTTATTTATGACAAAACACATCCAGTATGTATCATTTGAAACTATGTGGATGAGCAAGCAAATTATTGAAGAGACTTTGAGATTTTGAGGGTTTTAAGGATGGAAGGCTTTGGTTTTTACTGTTATCTTTCAATGTCTCACAGTATCATATTTAGCATTTTAAACTTTGCATTAATGATGCTCAATTTTACATCACAGAAGTATGTCTTGGCAAGCACATTGGCAAAAAGCTATTGATTTTTAGAGATACATAAATTGGCTTAAAATCAATCTCCCAATCCTTCATCTTGCCAGAGCTTTAAACCCCTGCACATTCCCTTGCATCATCCTAGGAACCTCGATGTTAAAAAAACGAATACTCTTCCTTAGGTTAAGCACGCAATCGCTTTGACCTATTGTAAGTATTGTGTGCTTTTAACCATGCCCACCTCACACCCATCACTTTCACTCATTCGTTGGCTTGCCATTCAAAAATCTCTTGAGGTCATTGGTAATTGCTTTACGTTTGTTCCGCCTTGGGGAGGTTTTGTTATCGCCTTGCATGCTGACCCTGTTACATGGATAATTGCACAATTGCTGATATACTTCAGCATGGGAGAACAATTTTTTTCTTTTGTCCCTCTCCTTCATGCTCCATGGCAGCCATGGCCCTCACAGCGTGAACAGTGCCAAAAGTGCAAACGCCTTCAGTAGTATTGGAGCCCAGGTCACGTTATTCACACTGTAATCAGAGTAATTTCTATTGGTTCTCCCCTTCACGCTCCATAGCTTTCCCAAAAACACTTACTGTATAATTGAGAAATGCTCGACTAAAAAACAAAACACAGAAAGTGGCTTTCCCGGCACGGCCGGGGAGCTGATACTACAGTATTCACTCCACTCTGGAAAAGTCGCCCCATAACTCAGCCTGTGGTGGTCCTAGGAGAATGGGAGCACTGCTAAAATGTTCAGCATGACACACTTTTTCTGTTTAGGTCATCGATGGGTCCCCACACTAGGTAAGTGGGGACCCCAAATAGTAACTTCTCCCACCATTCGGTCCCCTTTTAAGCTCTCTTATGGCTGGAACTTTTGCTTTACAGCTTGGAATAGTTTGTGTTTTAAGGGCCTTAGTATTGCAGTAGGCCTGCTGGGCCTGATCACGTGTAAGGCACTATTTTCTATAGAGGCTAAATATATAGTTGCACTACATACCTTTGTGCCATTCTATTTTCATGCGGTTATGCCCTCTAGGGGCTAATTATATGGTTACATGACCATGTTTCTTATAAATTATATTTTTATTGTGGTATCCTCTAGGGTCTGTTCTGAGCAGTCCAATTAGCATACACCAATATGTCTGCTGCACTCAGTCATTCTATAATGCTTTGCAGGGCATTCTTTTACAAAGCATTTTTGCTCATAACTCAGCCTGTGGTGGTCCTAGGTCAATGGGACCACCTTCAAAGCTAGGTTAGTGTGGATCCCAAACTAATAACCCCCCTCCATTCAGTGTCTTTTTAATCTGTCTCATGTCTGGAGCTTTTGTTTTACAGCTGAGAATTGTTTGTGTGTTAAAGGTCTTGTTTGTAATATCATTACAGTAGGAATGCTAGCCCTGAAAATGTGTAATGTACTAAATGGTTACACTGCAGTACTTTCAGTCATTTTTTTTCTTCATGTGGGTATACCCTCTAGGGGTTTAACTGTACGTTTCTCACAAATGCTATTTACTTTGGAGTGTCCTCTATGAGCTTTTCCGTGCATCCCAGTCTAATGCCACACATTTATTTCTGATAAAGATTTTTATTGGATTTATATGATAATTATATATGTTTTATCTCTTGTTATTGCAATTATGCCCATTAGGCCAACTTAACATCCTTATTACACTATGACTGTTTGAACTTTCTAGATATGTTTGGGTGACCCTTCTAGTTTATTTCTTTCGTTACTCCTCCATGGCTGTCTTGTTTTGCGAATGGTATTAGCGAGCCAGCAACTCTGATGGTGGGGTAGTGAAAGAGGTATTCTATTGGAATTAACATGGCAGATTTAATTTAGGATACTAAATGGCAACATTTGGCTGCAGATAGAGGAAAAGGGTAAATGGAAGTGCTTTAGTTGTATGCAGGGCCACTGGAATTATGTGGCAGGAAAAGACCAAATTATGCGGCAAGGTTGACCAATTTATGTGGCAAGACAAGTCCAGTTATGAATTTACAACACCAATAGCTCTAACTCAAGCAAACGTGAGTCCCATTGCATTGCAAATTCTTGTTTTCCTCTATCTTACTTTTACTTTCTTCCGCTCTCATCCCTCTGACCATGATATTGTATCACAGGTATAGCAGTATGAATGGATAGCAGTTTGAAAATATATGAAATGTGCTGTATTGACCAACATTTGTTAGTAGAACAGATCTTTTTAAGTGTATAAATTATCTCTTTCACATTTGTTTTAAGTTTAATTAACCAGCAAACAGTGAATCTACACCTTTGTAGTTTACCTGTTACAGGACACTGAAAAAGCACTGGAAGAAATTGGGTTGTTGATTGAAGGGGGTTGAACACCTTACTCAAGCAACAACCACAATCCTTGTCAGGGTGAACAACAAAAGTCATTAAACTGAGCCTTACCTGTACTTAACATTCCGGTAGCTAGGTACAAAAACAGTCAGATTTAACTTACAGGCATTGAAATTATGTTGTAGCACAAGTTTGCATCATTGGGGCTGGTGCTGGCAGAAAGGTGAACAATAATCAGATGGCTAAGAGCGACAGGACCACATTTTAAACCCTGGGAGAGGACATACTGTATGCATTGCCAACATGTACTTTGCAAAATTTTTTTTTTGTTCTATTTAAAACATATATATATGTTTTTTTTTAAATGTCTAGTGTAAAAGAAACCACCTTATTGTTCGCCATTAAGTGCACCAGATTTGGCTGAGATTCAATTGAAGAGTAGCACATAATATTGATGAGGGAAATACAAATCTCTTCCTCTGAAGAAGTTCTAGAGTATATGGTTTGAAGTGCAATGGTTGTTTCCTCAATGTTCTTTGTGAAAACAAATTAGAAGCTTTTTGGGGGGAAAAAAGTATTTATCCGGCACTCAAACATTAATAAAGTGAAAACACAACACAAGAGAAATCCCACACCACTTTAGACAAATAGAGAAAATTTTATTAAATAAATGTATACGAGAATGACAAAAACCCAATCATTAGAAACGGAAATATGCAATGAAAGCTTTAAGTAGATATAGCTCCTTAAATCACAAAAGCACCATTCATGGCTGTCTGGTCACGCTATACCTTGGGAAAAGTCACAGGTTCAGATTGATGGCAATGGAGAGTGGGCCAGATACAGGACCCAGGATAGTCCAGCTGAAAATTCCTTCTCAAAGTCCAATGCAAAGAGTCTAGTTTGCGGCAGAGGCAGCCACGGGGAGCAGGATGAGTGTTTCTGCTGTTTTGTTAATTAAATTAATAGAGTGCATGGCTGCCCCGGCTGCCCCGGCAACAGGGCGTCCTAGCGCTTGCCACAGAGGAAAAATACAATACACCAAACAGAGAAGAAGTGAGAGAAAACAAAACTTAAGAGGCAAAGAGCCAATTTTTCAGCTTTTTTTCTGAAGCAGATATGGCTCTGTGTTATCCTTCTTTTAAGGAGCAAACTGTTCCAAAGGGCCAGCGCTAAGACCCAAAAGTAGCAGTCTTCACATAATTTCCTTTGGAACCAAGGAATCACTGCCAGGCTTAACTCTGCAGAACGAAGCGCTCTGTGAGGGAGAGAGGGTTGGATAAGATCAGGAAGGATATGGTTGTATAAGATCAGAAAGGAGTGATGCGCCACTTTCTTGTAAATATGCCCCTACATTTTTTATAATTGGTTTAGGTGAAGGAGTGGGGCCCAGGCTTTCTGGCCAACAATGATCTCCCCAAGACTCGATAGGCTGTCCGAACAGCCGGATCTCAGTTTTACTGGAGATTAGTTTTAGACAACTGTCTTCCATCAGTCTGGTCACTGATAGCATACAGCTCTGAAAGTAAGTAATTTCTTTTGAAGCATCAGCTTAGAAAGAGACAATAAGTTGGGTATTGTTTGCATATGAGACAATGGAGACCCCCAAGGGGCTTCACAATCTCAACCAAAGGTCTAACATGTATGTTGAAAACAGTAGGCCTCAACCAGGATCCCTGAGTAACCCCATGCTCCAAAGGTCTGGGTGAAGATGAGAAGCAAGGAGAGATAATCTCGAATGATCGGTGTCTTAGGAATTAGGCAAAGTGAGACAGAGCATTACCACATATACTAATATTGCAAAGGTGGTGCAAGATCACCTTATGCGAGACAGTATCAAAGGTGGTGCTCAAGTCCAAATGAATAAGGGCTGGACAGTTGCCATCATCCATCACTCTTCGGAGCATCTCTGTCACTGCCAGGTGAGCAGATTCTGAACTATGATAAGAAATATCCAAAATGTGGTTGGCTTCTGGAAATTCTGTCAGGAGATTCTTGACGTGTTTTTCCACCACTTTAGCTTAAAAAGGAAGCACGGAAGTAGGCAATAGTTTTCAGGTCTGGTTGCCTCAGGAGAGGTTTTTTGTCAGGAGGGGAATCACTTTTGCTTGCTTCCAGGCCCAGGGAACAATGGCTGAAAACAGGGATAGATTGGCAATCTCTAAAATAGGAGGAAGGACAGCCTCACAAAGTTTTAAAATCACACCCGTTTTAAGGAGAACTAGATTTCACTACAGTGCATAGGTTCGATATAAAGGGTAAGTCAAGGAAAGCCAATTTGTTGAGAAGTGGCATTTGTAGAGATTCCTCTGACCTTTCTTTCAGGATAGACCTCAACATCAGCCAAGACATTGGGCTGAAATTGGGCACAGATGACATTAATCTCTTCAATGAAAAAGTCAGCTGTTTTATTGGAGTGATCATTGGATACATCCACTGGCTTAGTAATAGCTGGACTCGTTAAACTGTTGATAATTGTTGCTGTAGCACAAAGAACAGGCCACTTTAGTGCAAAGATCCGGTCGTGCATTGCAGATGATCATTACTGGGCCTCCGCATTGACAGTCACCAAGGGCTGACGCTGCTGTGTCATGAAGTGCAGATCTCATGTTGCCAGTCATCACTGGCAGTCGCTATGGGGAAGAGTCGGGTTCACTGGAGCTTCACGTTGGTGTTTTGCATGGGCAAGAGAGTCTTGGTGTGAATGGGCCTGTTCGTGATTGCATATAGCCCAAAACCTCATTGCTGCTTTATTTACAGAGGAGAGCATTCTGATATCAGCCAAGGGTCAAGGACTTGGGAAGGCACCTCTTGGGGATCAGGAGCTCACTCTAGCAGAGGCCAGTAGGGCTCGGGCAGGTTCAGTTGCAGGACGAGGCAGGTCCAGTTGCAGCAGGCATCTGGGCTGTAGCAGGGAGGCCTCTGGAGCTTGTTGTATCCCTGCAGCTGAGAGCAGGAGGTCAACCAACTGATCCTTAGAGTCACTTAAGTTAAGCTGGGATGAACGTACCAGGCCCAGTTTTCCTTCTCAGAGAGCAGGGCAGGCCTCAAGCAGCAGGGTGACCCTGTGGGGAACAAGGTAGTCTGTAGTTCACTGGTCCAGGAGTATACTGAAGAGTGGTTCAGAGCATCCAATATTTATGCCAGGTGCCAGCCTTTGAAGACATCTTGGCTACCCCCACATCTTGTTCTGGAAAGTTCCCTTGTCAAGATTCTAAGTCTGGGATGACAAAAGACTGATGCCAGGTTTCTTTGTGTGTGTGATGGAGGTAGCCCTTTGAAATGTAAGTGGGATAGGGAGCAGCTCCACCCTACCCATCCTTGCAGGATGCCCATCCTGCGAACAGCTGTCCCCACTTGTCTCATGTCCAGAAGGAATACTCGAAGGCCAGCTGCCAAGCTAGTCACAGTGATGTGATCCAGGACACAAGAGAAGGCACAAAGTGGTTTGGACAAGAAAACACCAACTTTTGAAAAGTGGTATTTTCAGACTTGTTTCCTAAAATCTGACTTTACCGTTATGAAGGCTTTTAAATTACAATTCATTTGAGTCCAAACTTCACTTTCTTATCTGTTCCCAATCAAAGGTTACCACTTAATAAATGTAAAAAGGCAGCCCAATGCTATCCAATGGGGGATATAGTCCTTGCAGTAGTGAAAAACGAACATAGCAGTTTTTCACAACCAGGACATGTGAAACTTAAAAACACAAGTCCTGCTTTTGTCCTCTTCTATGGGCTGCTTAGGGGGCTACCTTAGAAGTGACATATGGTTATTAAAAGGAAGGATTAGTCATTCCAAAAGGTCACATTGGCAGTTTAGAACTTCACTATAGGCTGCAGTGGCAGATCTGAGACCTGTTTTAAGTGCTACATAAGTAGGTGGCACAATGAGTGCAATGGGCCACTGGTAGTATGCAATTTACAAGTCCAGGGCATATGTAGTACAATATACTAGGGACATCATAAGTAAATTAAAAATAACAATCAGGTGTAAGACAATTGTACTATGTTTTAGGGAGCCAGGAGACGGGGGAAGACCACCCAAAGAATGACAGGTCTAACAAGTATGATGACAGCTCTGGGTGCTTTTTTGCTTAGAAAAGGTAACTTGCTGTTCCTGGCCTAGATCAAGCCAATTGATTCAGCATGAGTAGCTACCACATGCCAGGCTAAAATAAGTGTGCAGTGTCCGACCACTGTCTCTCAACAGAATTTTTCCCTGTAGAGGAGCCCACCATCTTATGACGTTTCACTTAGAGGGGTAAGCTGCCTTTCGGTTGTGCAGAAATGTTGGGAGTGAATCTGTGCTTACTGCTTTGGACTCTCCTTGTTTGGTCTTGCCTACTAGACAGTACAAGCTGTGAGGCTGCAAAATGACATATTGTCAGTTTGCAGTGGGCTTCGAACCCACCCATTGCTTGCCATTGGTGGCCTTTATTGTCACTGTGATTTGCTGGCTTTTTATTTGTTAGCTTGCGTGTTCTTTCTTTCCTATTTTTGTGTTTGTCCCTCCCCTGGAGGAAAGCTTCTTTACTTGTGTTCTTAGTTTTCAGTTACTACTTTTTTTCTTATTAGCTAAGCACTTCTTGATGGTGTCTGCTTTTTTCACCTGCCTCCCTCATTACTTCTTTTCCCTCCATATGTCCCACCCTTTGTAGCTGTCCCTTGCATGTGTGCTTCTCCACAGCCCCCTCAATGTTGCACGCACTCCCCCTTGTGATTCTGTCCCTGCATTGATTTCTCACTTCTGTGGTTGTCTCTCAAGTGCTGCTTTCCCCTCCCACCTGTCTATTCTTCTCTCTCCAGTGTTGCTTCCTCTTCCACCCCCTGTTTTACTTTGATTCCCCTTTGACTTGCCTGCTCTCATTTTCCTGTCCCCCGCTGCATTCCCTCCTACAGCTCAGCACTTGCCAACCCCATTGTTATCCTCTCACCCCACACATGGTCTTTTTTTTTAAATTATTTTTTTTTTGCGGAGGACTAGTCAGCAAAGTGCTGTCATTGACAGCTCTTTTGCGCTACTTCTATTTTTTTTATTTACCTCAGATCAGTAAATAAAGTCACACGCAGTCCCTATTACATGATGCTTCATAGCACTTTTTTTAACCTTTTCGCTTTTCTGCATATCATTCTGTTTATGCTGTTCAACATGGCTAAAAGGCATTGACAATGACATTAGGTCCCAAAGGTTATACATATAGTCTGGTCTTGTGGTCTCATTGTCATGTAATACATTGGATGACACTGTTTACAATGCTTGTTAAGTTTTGCCTACAGACTGCTTTAGCTTTTGTTTCATCCCTATGTTCCTGAACATAACTTACTTTCAGTTGGTTTTAAGTCAGTCCTTTGTGTCTCAATGGATGACCTGTTTGTCTATTTCATTTGCTTGCTTCTTATGTGATGGCTTTCTTTTCTCTTCTTGTTTTTGTCCCTCACCACAAGCATAGCATTTTTACCATCCTTTCTCATTGGATGGCTTGTATCTTTCCTTATCTCACAACAGGGAACATTTTTTTTTCTTTTGGGTTCAACATTGCGTGGGAGTGCATGTATTGTCTTGCTCTCTCCCACTGTCCCATGTTCATTCTCCCTTTCACATCCACCCTGTCCTTTACTCTCTGTGTTGCTTCCACACCCAGCCAGCCTACTCAGCTTTTTCTTAATAATGCCCCTCTCCCTGCACTCCTTCTCGCTCCTCTGCTTCACGCTTCTCATTGGTGTTTACTTTATTGCCCCAACTCCCTTCCCTCTTTTGTCCATTCACCACTCTCCTTCCCATGTTTTACTTATTTTTTTAAATCTCTTTCAGAGGGACTGTCAGCTGCAATTTGCTACAGGACAACTTCTTTCTGAAAATGTGCCTATGCCTACGTGCATACTTGTATATCATCACATATTTTGTGCCAGTGCTATTTAGAATCAGCAATTACAATTTGTTTTCTTTTTGTAATGCGAAACAACGTTGGTAAGAAAGAATGACAGACCCAATAGGGTTGCATTGGAAAAGCCAAAAATTGAGACCAATTGGCTTTTCCAGTACGTGTTTTTTTCTTGCCTTTTACCCTCTTCTTTCTCTCCTTCATGCTCTCCTTTCTGTCTCTCACTTTCTCCCTTTCTTCTTTCTCTACACTCCCTTGCAAACTGTAATAAAACTAATGGTAATGGTAAGCAATGTATATGTTGAAAGAATAATTTTCTAATTTGCTTGTTTGTGGACATCAGCCAGTGGAATTCGGAGCAATTAGCCAGCTAAAAGAATGTACTTAGATCCTAGCTCTAAAAATGAAAACAATGTCATTCCCATTGACTACATGACAAAGAGAACACAAGCACTAAGATGACACTCGCCTCTCCAAGGTGATTCAGAAACAAGAGTGAAAGGACAAAACTGGTCTTTGAAGATCCCATGAGTAAACATTTCCTGATGCTGCTCTTGTGCCATCAATGTTTTAAGTTATCTACAGCAGAACATATTACACTAGGTGCAGCATGGAAATATTTGGTCTTCATACACCCTTACATAATCTACATAGCATGCCGTTGGTTGGTTAGGTTTTCTTTTACCAGAGGTAGCTCTCATCATAGGAAAGGTTGGAGACCCATGTCCTACAGTATATTACTGTGGTAGAGGTTGGGAGTGTTGAGATGTTGAATTCAGATTCAGGTGTGCTTGATTACCTGCACTCCTGAAAATCGACGCATCACCTTACAACGTGGAACCAAATAACACATGGTCTGTGCCGCGCAGGAAAATCTGATGCAGCACCTTATTTTTCAACTCATCTCCTCCTCTGCAGCTCTCATACATCATTATTTTTTACCCATCCCAGGTACTGTGTGTTACAGAGATACAACCACAGATTTTTAGGGATTGAGACTTTTTTAAACCTTTCAAAAGTGATATCTCAACTTGTACATAATGCATTTGTGTCATTTTGATTTTATTTTATTCAGATAAATATTATCTATTTTTCTAAACTCGTGTGGTGTATTTTTGTGGTGTTTTCACTGTGTTACTGTATGAGTTATACACAAATAATTTACACATTGCCTTCTAAATTAAGCCTGACTGCTCAGTGCCACGCTACCAGAGGGTGGGCACATGATAATTTGGATTGTGTTGTGACTTATCCTGATTAGGATTCCCACCCTTCCTGCCCACGGAGACCTTTTCAGTATGCAGATGAATTCAGATTGACTGAGTGTCCTGTGTTTATGGCTGTCTGGGGGAATGAACAAGGGGAGCTGTCAACCAGCACAGACCAAACGTATATTTGAGACAGGCTGTAAGGCACAGATGGTAGCAAGTGCAGAGAAATGCCCACTTCTAAAAGTGGCATTTTTTAAATAGTATTATTGAATCCAACTTCACAAATAAGCAGGATTTTCTATTAGCAATCTGGCCATACTAAACATGACAGGGCTATGAGGGCAGTTCTAATGCTAGTCAGTGAGAGCAGCAGGCCTCATGGTAGTGGAAAATGAATTTGTGAGTTTTTCACTACCAGGACATGTGAAACACATAAGTACATGTCCTGCCTTTTACTTACATAGGACCCTGCCCTATGGGTTACCTAGGGCCTACCGTAGAAGTGACTTATATGAAGAAAAAGGGGACTTTAGGGCTTGGCAAGTAGTTTTAATTTCCAAGTCGAAGTGGCAGTATAAATGCACACACAGACCTTGTAATGGCAGGCCTGAGACATGGTTAATGTCTTAGTTATGTGAGTGGCACAATCAGTCCTGCAGGCTCACTAGTAGCATTTATTTCACATGCCCTGGGCACATGTAGTGCATTGTACTATGGATGTATAGGTCAATTAAATATGGCAATTGGGTATGAGCCAGTTTTACCATGTTTTTGGGGAGAGAGCACATGCTCTTTAGCACTGGTAAGCAGCGGTAACGTGTCCAGAGTCCTAAAGCCAGCAAAAATGAGTTCAGAAAAAGAGGAGGAGGAAGGCAAAATGTTTGGGGTGACCCTTCAGAGAGGGCCATTTTCCAAAACCTGAGGCTTATGAAGTTAACACAATCCATTCATTACCTGACTTCAGTATAAAGTAATATACCATCACACTAGGTGCAGCTCCATGAATTACATTGGATTCAGGGATGTATAAGCATAAAAAAGGTCCGTGATTAGCTCTTGGGGAGTGGGCTGGCTCTTTTCTCTGGTAATCAGTGGTATCTTGGATGCATTAGATGGAGGTGCTTACTGCTTCTCTAGGAAAGCATATGTGGCTGTGTAAATGATGCATTACACAGTGTGTTGCTTTTACATTCAAGAGCATTCTGATGTGCTGTGTTTTGCTTGTTTTGTGATTTTGGGGAATAACACATTATGAAAGAGGTGGCCTATGATACTAATAGCCTAGTTGTGTTATAGTATTTCTGAATGTATGTTATACTAAAGCATACAAAAAAATGGGATGTCCTAATGTGGGTCCCATGCACACATTTTCACTGGAACCAAGCTATAATTGGCTGATGATCCCTGACTAGGGTGAAACTGGACCTGGGTTGCTTTTGTTCTGCTTCAGGGAGAACCTGATCTGGCAGTTCAAGCTGGACTGTTACCACTGGAGCAGGGTCCAGACTGATTTGCATATGGCCGGGTCCAAACTGAGGTGTCATTGTCCAAGAAATAATGATCAACTGGGATGCAGCCTGAGTCGCCCTAAGTGGACCAGGTATGCTCAGACATGATTCCAGTGTACACTGTGTCACTGGTGCCACACTATACGTGGCTGATGACCCTTAACCAGTGCAAAACTAGTCCTCATTTGCTTGTGTTCTGGTTCAGCAAAGACCTGGCCTGGCAGTTCGCGTTGGACCATTCCCATTGGAGCAGGGTCAAGCCTGATTTTGATATGGCGACATTCAAACTAAGGTTGCATGGTGTTCAAAATAACAATGGACTGGGATGTAGCCCAAGTAATTACCAGTGGCAGAGATTCATTCAAGCATTGAATCCATCACTTTTTGTATATCTTGGTATGTCGTCCTAAGGGGATGGGTATGCCCAGATGTGCACACTGTGTCATTGAAACCAAGCTGTACCTGGCCAATGAGCCCCAACTAGAGCAAAACTGGTCCTAGTTTGCTTGAGTTCCAGTTCAAGGATGACCTGGCCTGGCATTTCAAGCTGGACAGTTCCCATTGGAGCATATGGCCTAGTCCAAACTGAGGTGGAATGTTGTGCAAAATAATGATGGATTGGGATGCGGCCTGTGTAATTACCACTGGCTAAGACTAATTCAAGCATACCATTCATCTCACTTTTTGTATACATTAGTATGTTATTGTGAGTGGAAAATTGTGCCCAGACATGTATAACATGCACACTTTGTCACTGGAAAAAAGCTATAGCTGGCTGATGAGCCCTAACTAGGACAAAACTGGTTCTATGTTACTTGTGTTCCAGTTCACGGAGGACCTGGCTAGGCAGTTCATGGATTGGAACAGGGTCAACACTGATTTGCATATGACTGGGTCCAAACAGAGGTGGCATGGAGTGCAAAATAATGATGGACTGGGATGCGGCCTGAGTAATTACCAGTGACTGAGATTAAATCAAGCATTCTACCCATTATTTTTTGTATACTTTTACATGTATGTTGTAGCACTGATTCTTTTGGCAGTGGTGGGAAAGTGTAGATTCGTGGGACGGTGGGTGTATATTTGAAATAATATTGGGTACAGCAATGTGATTATTTTATTACCTAACTTCATTTTTCACATGATAAATAAGTTTAATTGTATTTATTTATTTCAAGACCCAAAGTATTTCCCAACTTGTATCTTACTTGCTTTTTCACATAGTGAGAGGCTGAACAGCTGAACATTATGTTAACACTAACATTTAAACTAGAAATGAACCGAGGTAACAATGTACCTCTTAATTGTTTTTACCAGCAGAAGAAGAAACATTGTGAAGGTTTTAGAACTGCTTTCAGGTCTAATTCCCTCTCTCAGCTTCAGTTATTTACATACATCTATTGGGTGAATCCATAACACATATGGCATGTGTGTCTCAGTCTGCAGGACTGGGTGCAATTCATATTTAGAGCTCCTATGTATTTGAGTCTTGTTAGCTTGATTGATTATTCTCATGCTGTGCTTGGTGAGTTAGATTGCTAGAGGAGCATCATTAATTGTTTTCTGATGTTCTGCTTCCCATTGCAGTAGATCACGGTTCATGTTGTCTTTTTCTGAGGTTTTATGTAGCATTTTTCTTATAAGAGGCTCGAAAAAAGCCAAATTTTACGTGTTCTCCAAATGGTAAGGCTTCCAATAGAGAGAAAATGAGTGTTGTAATGTTGTTGCTGAGCTTTCCAGCCTGGATTACAAAAATGTTTAGAGTTCCACATATTCTGCCGAAATATGATAGAGTTAGCAAATATGTGGGTGGTGATTGCAGGTGGTGGAGTCTATGGTACCATACCAGTTTCAATTGCAAGAATGCTGAGCCCTTTTTGTTTGTGAAGATCGAGAATCTGTTTCTGCATAGCAAATTGCCTCCCTTATCAGTGTTTAGTTTCAAGTGATTTTGTTGAATTGAGCATTCTAGATGAATGAGGGCTGATACACATTTCTTGCTGGCCTATTTCCTGAAACATTCCAGGAGGAAATTAGGCTCAGGTTCAAGATGGTTTGAATTCCCCAAAAGTTTAGCTACTTACTGAGATGGATTCGAGGATGTTTTGGAGTAGGTTATTGAAATAAGCGATGCAATTATTAGGCCTTTTAGGGGATACTTGAGATTGATCTGTATTTATTAGGATTTTGTGTATTCGATGTGGGACTGTTAGTAGATGTTGAATATATGGATTTCTCTGTGCTGCTGAAGGCCAGTAAAGAGTGTTACATTCACCCATACCATATTTATTGATTATTAAATAAAACAGGTAGGCCTGGATCAGCTGATGAGCCTGAGTTTTAACTACTATTGTCTAGTTGCTAGAATTGCGATAGTGAGATGTGTTGAAATGTTTTCCTAATTTGTTGGGGAATGTGAGAGTTCACAGAAATGGCAGATATACCTGCGTGAACATTATTTTTTGGACATATGCTTGGCAAAGCGTTTGAGGAGGTTAGATGTCGTTGGTGCATGGTGATGGGTTACTCATTTCTTTCATTAATGTTTTAGAGTCTGAGCGAAATAGTTGAACAAGTATGTTACCAGTCCAATCAAGTCATGTCAGCAGGCTCTGGCTTTGGCCCAGTTGTGTTTGTCTTAAAACACTGTTTTCAGAATGGAGATGAGTGTGTGATCCTCTGCTTTGCACCAAGGCTGCAGACTGCCCGCTTTAGAGGGTCGTACATGAAGATTTATGATTCTTTTTGAACCACTCCTGTCTACCCATCATAACCAACACAACTCTTTCAAGCGTAAGAAAGTGTTTGGCGCAAGTGTTCCTCGAGTGATTGGGTGAGCAGCCACATGAAATGCCTCTTAGAGATAAGGAAGAATGAAAATGGAGTGGGCAAATATAGGGGCATATTTACTAAGGGCTTGTGTTGCACTTCAGTAACGCAAGTCATCGTATGGCAACGCCTGGTCCTTAAATGATATTCACTAAGACATGCAAAGCCACCTTGCATTGCTTTGCGTGGATTAGTAAATCCAGAGTAACGCAAGGCAGTGCGCATCGCTGCCTTGCATTACTGTGTAACAGGCAGACATTCCATGGGTGGAGTGTGGGTGTTCCTATGCATTCAATCATGGTTTTCGATACAATCCCAGATTTACTAAACAGTAAACCTAGGTTTGTGCCATAATACTGCATCTCCCTGACTGAGGTGTAACAAGGAAAAATATCTTTATTTCTCATTATTACTTCCTCTTTCTGTGCATGCTACATTCTGCAGCATACATAGAATTAGGAAAATGCCTCTAATGATAATTTTGTGAAGAAAGTTATTTCTTCCTGCACTAAAACCATCCTGCTTCTAATGCAGGCGCCCTTGCAGCATGGTGTAAGCATGCCTGCATTGGCGATAGGCTGCCACAAATGCCCTGGCACTAGGAACAGAAGAAATGCACCATATCATGAAGGATACAGTGCTTTTCTGTTGTCTCCCTTTCACGCAACTCAGCGCAGCAAGTTGTTTTATGTATTGTGTTGCATGAAATATTAGTAAATGTACCCCTGAATGTCTGTGTGAGAGAGGCCTCAGTGGAATTTAGGTCGATTAGGAAGAAGGTAAACCACCTAAACAAAAAGACATTTCCAAAGTGCTTCAGTGTTGTGGAGAGGAAATTACATTGAGAGTCTTGGTAGTAAACGGAGGTTAGTGAGACTCCTGCCATCATTTTCTTCAGCTGTGACTTTCATTGACTGGTTGAAGCATTTGTTACATATTGTTACATATACTTCCTATCACAGTATGTACCATTTCCATGACTTCTTGCGACTTATAAGCACACCGGTAAGCAGACTGTTTATGATGGTTTTGTTTTCCCACTGAAAGGGCTTTTATAGGAGGATTGGGTTTTTCAACCCTCCAGTGAACCCACATGAGTGTGATCAACATGGCTCAGATTTAAGTTATAGCGTGTCATGTTACACGTGTGCACACGCACGCACACACACACACACACACGTACAAACTCAGAAGACTCAAATGTAATATGTGTGTGGTTTGTGGAGGCCACAGATTAGCTGTATGTCAACCACATCAGAAATTACAATTAACATTTGGTAACCTGGAAGTATACAATGGTTAATCGAGGTCATACATACCGTAATTCTGGCAGTCAGTTGGATATCAGTGGTCCAGTATACTGGTCATCCTTCTAGATGCATCCCATGCATAATTCTTGTCTCCACTGGCACTATGTTATATTCTCCTTGGAATAATGGTTGCCACACCTGGCTTAACTATGTATATCTTTGTCGCATTCTGGTATCTTTGACATTATGATGTCCAGCACTGGCATAACTGATGCCGTTATTGGAATTTTACTGGCATCCTTGGCCTTATAGTGGCCAACCCTGATGCAATGAATATTAGTCATGTTATAAAGTTACACACACAAACTATCATGGGGCAACTAAACATCCCTAGGGACCTAGGATTGTCAATGTTACAAAGGGCAATTGTTCTCTTGGGAGGAAGCAGAAACCTAAACTTCATTGGTAAAAAGATAGTACCAAAAATGAATTGTGAATAAACAGTTAGTTTTATTCACTGCATAAACATTTCACTAGTATGCAATAGATATATTGCATCATAGTTCAGGTGCTCCAATTTAATGCTACAGTGGAGGTAAATAATGACGAATGTGAAAAGGTGTGCGCTCATGCTATAAACAAAGCTGGCTGAAGTGAAATCTATCTCAGATGGTGCTCGATACAAGACCTTGGCTGTACCTCATTTTTCATCCAGTGGATAGAATCCTATACCCCATAATGTTACGGTGGCCATCCCTCCCATGTGGCTGTAATACATAAATACGTGAGGTGGAATTTCTCCGTGTGAAGGAGGTATAGATGTGATTAATTGATGAAAATGATGTTTGAACAACAAACATGCATTTACAAAAAATAAAAATAAATGTCTTTTGAGGGCAGAAACTGATTATTCTCCAGAAAAAGAAAAACCTTTTTGGGGGGGATTACATGACTGTGCTGGTGGTAATCCATGATGCACAAGCTACTTACAATCCTTCATTAGGCGTATTCTTATTTAATATGTCCACTCTCACAACGATATTTATTAGCAGCTCTGGAACAATTTCCTTGACCATAAGTAGTTCTTATTATAAAAAAGGTTAGAATACCCTTACCTAGAACAATATAGCCCCCAAATCACTTCTGTACAGGGGACCGAAGCATTGATGGGGCGATTTTAACTCATTTCAAATACTCCTTTTGCCTCCTACTCATCCAGGACATCCTATACCACAATTGGTCACCTCAACACATAATGGGCCATATTTACAAGAAAGTGGCTTGTCACTAGTGTTGCGCCACTTTTCTTGTGGCCCCTTGCATCTCCTAACGCCACCATGATAGCACAATATTTACAATACAGTGCACAGTGGCTCATGTTAGGGGCAATAGTGTTATTTTTCCTACGCTATTGTAACGCTATACTGGATTACTGTAAAAAAATTACTCTAATTCAGTATCATGTTAAGAGGCACAATTAAATCAATGAGAGCTTCATTTTAACACCTGCTATAAGCAGCCATTAAAAATGAGGCTAGAAATGGTGCAGTGGAATCTTTTAGCTTCCATTGCGCCATTTTTAGTGGTTCTCTAATAAGGGAACACCCCCTTTGCAGAATAATGCTTATATTATGCAGGATGTGGCACAAAGGGTTTACAAGGCAGCACAAAACTAGTTTTGTGCCGCCTTGTAAATATGGCGCTATGGTAATGGCCCGTTAGCGTCACATTTGCTGTAAAAACTTTGATGCAAATGTTGCAATAAGAGGAGCAAGGGCCTTGTAAATCTGGCCCTATGTATTGTAGGTAATGATCCATTGCAGCACTCAGCAGGGATGGCCGCTGTTTACTGCCATTTGGCTCATTTGAGGCAAAAATTTTAAAAGAAGACATTTAGCCCCTACAGTAGGATGACGACCACCAAGAGTGGTGTTTATCATTTTAGTCCCTAAATTGTGAAGGGCCTAATTCATGCTTCTGCATATGAACCAGGTACATGGCTTCCAACAAGTTCCTCGATACTGCCAAGGAATATTTTGCAGGGAGCACCTATTATTGCCATGTGTTTCCATTCATTCTCGTTACCAGCTGCCTCAGTTAGGAGTCAGAGTGATTTAGGATTCACACTGATTGAGTGAGGCGTCCATTTTTTATGTCTAGTTGAGGTCAGGCCGGTGTCAGCCACCATGCTCCAGTCCTGGTGGCCTTGTTAGCAGCCGGGTTCCAGGAATATATATCTGGTTGGGCAAAGGGTGCTTTTGGGTGGGCCAATGTGTGCCCAATTTTCGACAGTTCTGGAGGCAGCCTACAACCTGGGCTCTGGTGCCACTGCACCTGCTGCATCATTGGCAGGTAAACCCCTGTATCCTCTTCCCCAGCTTGCCTCTCACATGAGCTAAGGTCGCCACCAGGCTGTTTTCTTTTCAAGGGCATGCCCGGTATTTTGAGTTACTCTGTAGAAAAATAGGGAACATTTTCTAAAGGTGCTATTTTTCTCCCTATCAGTTCACAAGTAAAACAGCTATTATTAAAGCAATGCACTATGAAAATGAATTTTAGATATTTCTCTTTGACCCCTGACAGCAAATTAAAATAAACAAAAGCGAAAAAAATCACATTTGCCGACATGGAGATAGCACTTAACAAGTGCTTTCTCTGTGGCTTCTTTTGCTCCTTGGAGGGCAAAATGTAATGTTTGGGTGGGCCTGGCCCATCCGCTAGAACCGGGCCTGCTTGTTAAGCCCATTCACTTTTCTATGATGCTTTGGTGTAGCTAGCAGTATTATTTTCCCGCCTAAGGACGCGCATACGCTTCAGGCTGCTTTCCTAATTTGCTGCATCTTTTGGTATCTTGCTGCGTAGCGGGGGCGAGGAACGAAGCAGCCCCCATGGCTGAGAGTGTCTCCGTAGGTGGTCAGTTATCTATCGTCGCCTCATTTATAGTCCTCGCATATCTGATAAAAGAATTGAATCTACGAGAAACACGTCGAGTTTCATCAAGAAATTAGATTAATTGCCTGTCCAGACATGCATGTCTAGGACAATCTGTTCTGACCTCACATTAAAACAAATCTAACATGACACAATATTGGCTAGAAAGTGCATTCTTCTTGATTTTGTATCTGTCCGTGCTTGGGTTTTTTAACAGCGCGGATTATTGTACAGTATTTGGTACACTGGGATTCGCAGTCCTATAGCCTGTGGAGCTGGAGCACACACACGAAGCATGCTGATTACTCGCCATTGGGTGCCAATAGCAGCCTCTGGAGCCGACCATCTGTTCTGCCTTCGCAGGGTAGCCCTAAGCTTCCACCGACCACTTAACAACCAGCAGGGGACTTAAAGTGGGTTTTAGAAAATGATTACATCACAGACACGTTGGAGGGGGCCAGGGAGTGATGGAGTGAAGGGGCGGGGGAGTGTAGGAAAGTAACCCAGATGGGCCATAGTGATATCGGACCCCTCAGAGTTCCCTTAAACTGAGCTGATGAGATGCAGGCTTCCTGCCCTGTGTTATCACTCTCTCAGCCAGGGCTACATACGATGGCAGATAGCGACCCTGACACTGCCTGGATCCTATCAAAGCATTATCAACAATCATAACATTCTACACTGCAGTGGCATGTCAGTAGGCCCTTGCGGCTTCTGTAGAGATCTGTTTGCAAAGTGCAAGAGGGAGGTTCACCACCGAGCGTGGTTATCTCATTCTTTCATGCTCCCCAGTTTAGGTTGGGCTAACTGAAATACAGTAACACTTTTTAATACCTTTTAATACCTCACATTGAAACGGCAACGGATGTGGCAGCAAGCTTAAGACCACTAGTTATGATGTTATTGAAACATAACTCGATCTGATCCATTGTCACAGAAGGCTGAACGAACTGTGCAATGGTAATGTCGGGAATTGTGTGCCATAATTATCATGTTACAACTATGGCCTCTACCCATACATAATTACGGAATCTTGACCCCTATATGGGACCATAAAATTATATTCTGACAAACTGATTTTCAACCATTTATCATATCTAGAACTTTTAACCTGGGACAGTGGTCATGGACGTGATGCATGATCTCCCAAAATCCGGGCCAGTGTTTAGTATTGTGTGTGTGTGTATATATATATATATATATATATATATTAGGGTGACCACCTGGCACTGAGGCAAATTCTGGACAGGACTGTAAAAAATTCAGGACAAAGGGTCAAAATTCAGGACAAAAATTCAGGACAAAGGGTCAAAATTCAGGACAAAAATTCAAGAACAAACATCAGTTTTACAGACACACGCAAGAGAGGCCATGCCTCACTATGTTGTCAGTGCATTTATTTACTCTTTTTTAACATAGCACTATTCACTGTGGGCCTTTTGTGAGTGCCTCCTGGTGTACTACATTCAGGTGTCACATTACGTCCTTGTTCAGTAGTAAATTAATGCCCTTCACAGCAAGGCCATCACCCCTACCCAAATCTACCCGATCTTTCCTGAAGAGAAAGTAACAGCAACATTTTGATTATGTTTCTGAACATTTCAAAACCCCTGGCAAACAGTTTGGGAAACATTAAGGTAATTAACCTTATGCTAGTTCAAACAAATTGAACAAAAACATCTGGCTTACCCCAACCGCCCATGGACTTTCAACCTAATTTTTTTTAAAGAGGCAGTGCAGATGGTGTGGGTGACAGTCTCACACCTAATGACAGGATGTGGTGTACCCATAACTTGTCTGTAGTTTCACTGCACTAGAGTGTATGTTTGGGACTCTATATTTATCTTAGAAATGGGAGCCCGGACTACCAATCAAAGATAATAAAAGAGTAGGATGAAATCGAGATCAAAAGGGGGGACCACAGCAAGTAATTCAAAGGGTTGTTGCTAACAACTGGATAAATAAAGAAGAGAAGAACAAGGTGGGACGATTCCTAAAATCAGACAAGATGGGTCCACCAAGACTATTTGAAGGTATTGGGTGCCTGGGGAGTTGTCTGCACACAGGAGCGAAACAGAATGGGCACTGTCAAGTGGTTGAACAATCAACACGCACCCACCTTGGCAAACTGTTCTGGTTCAATGGTTCGCTGTTAGTGCTTGTGAAGGGTGAGCAGGGGCCAGACCCCTTGCAAGGTTGTGCAAGGCAATTGCCCGCTTAGTCCATGTCTTTATATGGTTTTGAAATTGAGCAAAAGCCAAACTAGAGATCTGGGTTATCCCTAAGTGTCAAGTACACATAGAATCTTCAAAATATTTGGGATGTAAATTGCACAAACAAAATTTACAAATTTAAAAATGTAATTAGTGTTTCTTTAACATATGGCACTGTTTTCGCCTTCATACACAATTAGATCTCAGATTGAACTGGGAACCAGTTACCTTTTGATACCTTTTGATTAATATCTACCATTCTTACACTGATTTCCAGGATGAAAATCTTGGCAGAGCGAATGGTCCCTCCAAGCCCAGTTTGCTTTTTGGTCTTCTCTTCTGCTTTCTGTAGAGGCCATGTGGCACTAGCGAAGATGGTGTGCTACCCCAATGATAGTATTATTTTGCAAACATTCCCCTGCTCGTCCTTCATTCCCTCTTCAGACAGTCCACACATCTGATTTGGTCGCTGCGGCGCCATCAGGAGCTCTTTCCACTCTAAAGCTAACTGTGACTGCGGGTGGATTAGATCTTCTGGACTTAGAATGCTTTTATTTAGCTGCAGATGTCCAATGGGTGGCTCACTGGCTTTCTGCCCACCTCCCTGCATGAGATGGGGTTTACCAGTAAAGACTTTTAAGGAAGGCTTAATGCACTGCTCATCGTTTCCTACTGACCATTCCATGGATCACCATCTGGGGTTATCATGCACGGCTTTCTCTTGCCTTGCCAGAACCTGTAAACTCACTGACATGAAGAAACCCTATGCTCCTGCACTACCTTTGCTAAGCCTTCCCACTCGCACAGGATGGCTGTGCTCAGAGAAACTCCATCAGTGGCATGTTGCAGGTGTCTTAAAATTGGGGACTTTGTTTCTGAACAGTGAGCTACTAAATTTCCAAACCCTTGTGGCAGACTACCATCTTCAACCCGGTCAACTCCTTACTTACAACCACCTTAAATAATCATTAAATGCCCTATTTCATGTCTGCTACCTAGCACTAACCCTACAAGAGGTGTGCCAGAAGCTCTGTACCATAGGAAATGGTGGCAAACTGATGGAACGGGTGTACAGACCTATCCTGCAACATGGAAACCACTCCAGGTCTTCGTCCCTTCCCTTGCCAAAACCTTGTTTACAGTATCCTGCCGAGTGCTCCCTTTCTGTAAACAGGCCTGTAAATCTTGTTCTTATGTTACCATATTTGCTGTGCATTCAAAGAACAAAGTCAAATGTCAGGCTTTGTCTTCGGTGGGAACTTAGTGTTTACTTTCCTTTCTCTGACTTCAAAGTGAGAGGATTTATGCGCCAATCTTGCTGGATACTGGGGCTAGGAAAGAGTTTTTTCTATCACATGACAACATTTAAATAGACGTCAGAATATATCAGAATTAGAAGTACAAATCAAGCACATTTTTGTTAATTCTGAACTGTGCTGGAAACAAATACCTTTACATGATTAAAACAAATCATTGCATTAGGTGATGCAATTTCCACACATCATCGTCTGTGCACAATATAGTTTGATTTGAAAAACTGTATATCTGTGCAAATGTAATGGTCATTTCAATCAAAAATGTGTTGTCTGTAATGGCAGTGTGTTACCATACCATGCATGCTCCACTCCACTCTGCTCTGCACCACTCCACACCACTGCACCCTACTCTGTATCACTCCACTTTATGCCACTCCATGCCACTGCACTCTTCTCCATTCGGAACCACTCCACATTATGCCACTGCTCTCTATGCTACTTCATACTATGCCTCTCTACTCTGCTCTGTACTACTCTACTCTAAGCCACTGCACTTTATGCCTCTCTACACCACTGCGCTCTGCTCGTCTGCACGCCGTACCACTCCAGTCTAGGCAACACCAATCTAATCCGCACAACTCCACTCTCTGCCACTCTGCAACGCTGCACTGTACGCCACTGCACTCTAAGCTAATACACTCTATGCTAATGCACTTTCCTCTGTAACACTCAACTCTATGCCCCTGCACTCTACATCAATACACTGTACATCATTCTAATCTACTCTGCACCTTTGCACTCTATGCCACGGCACTCTACACTACTTTACTCTATGCCATCACACTCTATGCCACTTTATGCACCTCCACTCTAACCTGCACTTCTCCACTCTAAGCCACCTCACTCTATTGGTAAATAATCTACTTTATGCCACTGCACTCTGTGCCACTGCATTCTATGTCACTGCACTCTACCCTGCACCTCTCCACTCTATGCAACTGCACTCTACTCTGAAACAATCTATTCTACGCCACTGTACTCTATACAACTCTGACCACTGCACTCTAGTTCAATGCACTCTACACCACTGCAAGCTGACACTCTGCAACACTGCTCTGGCCGCCACTATACTCTACACCATTCTGCTCTGTACTACTGCATTTTGCACCAATATACTCTATTCCACTGCATTCTATGGCACTCTACTCTGCCCAATGCCACTCTATGCAACTGCACTCTACACCAGTGGACTCTAAACAACTGCACTGCCCGTTACTCTGCACCACTGTACTCTATGCCACTGTTCTCTGTACCACTCTACACCACTGCACTGACACTCTACTCTGCAACTCTGCACTCTACACCACTCTACTCTATGCCACTGCACTCTAGGCACTATACTCTACTCTACACCACTCTACAATACTCCACTCTGCACCACTCTACACCACTACACTCTATGCCACATGAGTCTACTCTGCACTCTATGACACTGCACCACTCTGCATTACTGCACTCTCTGCTACTCTATTGTATGCCACTCTACTCCACTGCACTCTATGTAACTCTACCCCATGCCACTCTATGCCACTGCACTCTGCGCCAATGCACTCTAAACAACTGCACTGTACGCCACTGCCCTCTACTCTGTACCACTGTACTCCACGCCACTGCTCTCTGCCACTCTACTCCACACAGCATCACTGCACTGACACTCTACTCTGCAGTGTTGCACTCTCCACCACCGTACTATACACCAATGTACTATGTACTACTGCATTCTATGCCACTGCACTCTATGCCACTCTACTCTGCATCACTCCACTCTACAGCACTTTGCCCTACTTTGCACCACTCTACAATACACCACTGCACTCCCTGCAATGTGAGTCTACTCTGCAATCTATGCCACTGCACCACTCTACACTACTGCTCTCTCTGCCACTCTATTGTATGCCACTCTACTCCACTGCACTCTATGCCACTCTACTCTGTCCCATGCCACTCCATGCCACTGCACTCTAAACCACTGCACTCTACGCTAAAGCACTCTAAACAACTGCACTGTACCCCACAGCACTGTACTTTGCACCACTGGGCTCTACGCCACTGCTCCTATGCTACTCTACTCCACTCCACACCACTATGCCACTAGCTTTAAGCCATGCTGAACTGCAGCTACTCTGGTGTATAACATGGCTAATGGCTAAAACACATTAGCAAAGCCAATAACTCTTTCGTAGATGAGACCTATTGCTTTGCCAATGTTTGTTAGTACTATGAGGTACCGAAGTACCTGAAAGAACTGTAAAAAAAAACAATTACATCATAATAAAGGCTGCTACAAAATGCGCAAATACATTTCGGTTAAAAAAAAAAAGTGCTTCTCAAATACAGATTTGAATAATATACAGTTTATACCTAGTGCAAAAAAAATGTATAACACTACATTAAAACCACACACTCCACAGCTCAACTTGGAACACCATTACAATACCTCTCTGAAAGAAATATCTTTGCCACCAGAAAACTTCAAGTGACTCCTTTTAGTAAAGTCAATGCAGGTTTTCAAGCCCCTTTGTATTTGCAGATTTACCAGTTGCCCACATTTGCATGTCTTTAGGGAAGGAGACCCCCTGGCAAGAAGGCCTTTTCTTATCTGTCTGCCCCTCCCTCCCTCAGAGCACAGGAGACCCCCTGCCTTCCACCCAGCTGGGGAAACTCCTCTGCCCGTAATTTCACCCTCCTCTGTTGCCCTTTAGGTGAAAGGCTAAAATTACGGACAAATGCCGTCCGTTAAAGCTTTCATCACGGACAACGGACAGCAGGGCGAAATTACGGACAGTCCGTGAAATATACGGACGGGTGGTCACCCTAATATATATATATATATATATATATATATTTTTTTTTTGGATGATGGCCCCTTCTTTTTATTGTGTTTTCTTCCTATTTAGACTTTGCCACTTATACCAAGCTTCAAGTGTCCACCACATTTATTGTTATGGACTTGATGCTCGCACAACCAGAGCCAACCTCCAAGCTTGGATTCCAATGCATGGTATGTGATGCTCAAAAGTAAGGCTTTTAAATTAACATTCTCCATTACTCTGTGGCTGTTCATCTCTCTCTCTCTTTTTTTAAACATTTATTGTCACCTAATCAGTACTTAATTTGTAAATAAAAACGTGCTGGTGCCCAAAGCTCTCCTCTGAAACACGCGGCTGCTGCAATTGAATGTGCAAGCACAGAATACTGAGGCAGCGTAATCCTGAAGCCGTCTCGGGCCTCTTTAATCCATAAACAGTCACTTCCCGCCCCTCCAGCTCACTCTAGCAGCTTTCTCTCTTTGTGACGCTTTTTCCTTTTTCTCTTCTACCGTCTTTCCCATATTTGTCTTTTGCTCACAGTAAATGCTTGAGGCAGAAAAATAAATGCCAGTTCGGCGCTCTGGAATCCACCAACACAAATTAAGCACTGCATCTAATCGGTAGGTGTATTGATTGGATCCTTCCCACCCCTCAAATTTACCAGGCTAAATCGGAGGAGTCTCGGATCGCCCCATTTTAATACTCTTTTTCCATTGTGAATGCTCCACAGTTAACCTTACTGCTAGGCTGTGCTATTTCGTTTTGATGTTGCACCTTTCTTTTTAGTAATTTTCACCCTTCCTCAACCACTATGCTGTAAGTATTTAGACACGTGTGGAACCGCCTTAACAATATCTTACCTTTTACTAGGAGACTCTAATACCCCTGCACCTTATTTTCTGTAGAGCTGTTCACCAACCGACAATCTATTTTTGCTGCTTTATGTCATCTTTGCAATATTTTTCCAGGATAGTTTTCTATAGGAAGAAATTCAGTTTTTAATTAAATTCCCATTTTTATTTAGATTTATGTGCTGGGCACAAAATGCTTGTTGTCCTGAAAATGACCAGATAAGTGATCGAAACCTCATCCACGACTTTGGCTATCAAAACATGAAGTTCTAGTTTTTCTCAGTTTACCTAAGAAAGGATGGATGTTGTTTTTCCTTATAAGTAGCAAACTACCGAGTCTCTCATCATTTTCTTTTTCTGCTACTCACAATTATGCAGTAAGGTTTATATTTTGGCTCTGTGTAGTTACTTATTAACACCGAGTCCCTTCTTTCTTGATTGATTTGTTCATATTTTTTTGACATTGTTCGTATGCTTTAATTATCTTATAATGAACCACTACCATAACCAAACCCGCATGGCTCATGTTTGTCATTTATTGGCAATACTACTAATATAAACATACCTTATTCTATTATTCCATCTTTTCTTTACCTTAAACATCGTTGCCTTGTGGAAATATTGTTGCAATAACCAATATTTAGCAGTGAGAACACCAGGGACCTCATTCACAAATATTTCCAAACAGAATATGCCCCAGAATGTAAAATCAGTTTTGCAGTGGAGATGCATGGAGCTATTTCAAGATACACCTGTATAACTCTATGCGCCTTCCCATTGCATGCAACTTCCCAAAGATGCCACAGTCATCTCCCAATTTGTCCCATTAACATTTGCCCTGAGTACAGTAGGTAGAAATAAACAAACGGTGCAAAAGGCCATATGATTGAAGGTTTGTTGAATAATACGTTTGCAGGAAGCCAGAAAATTGATATATTAAAATGATACAAGTAGCACACACATGTTAAGCAATCTATGATTTGGCTAAGGGTGATTGTTAGGAATGGGGTCTCTAGTTGGCAGGCAGTTTGAACCCTGTCCAGGTAGGGACCCTCTCTCTAGTCAGGATAAGGGAGATACCCGCTCAGATAACCCCTGCTCACCCCCTTCGTAGCTTGGAACGAGCAGTCAGGCTTATCTCAGAAGCAATGTGTAAAGCATTTGCACATAACGTACAGTAATGAGTCAAAACACTACAATAGGACACCACACCAGTTTTAGAACAATAGCTAATAGTTATCTGTGTAAAACAAGACCAAAACGATACAAATCTGACATACAGTAATAAAGACATGAATTTTGCAAGATTTAACTAAATAATAGAGTTCCTTGAAGTCGACAGCTCCACCTGGGGCTATCATGGCGTTGTGATCAATAAAACCAACAATTGAGGCCGGCCATGGCGTCACAGGCCAGCTATGGTATCGGGAAGACCCACAAACAGTACCTTGGATTTGCAGGGCACCGTGATCCTTGCGGTTAGCTCCGGAGAGCAGCGTCACTGGCGTCACGGTGTCTGTTCCAGAGTTGGTGCAGGAGTCATCGGGCCCTTGAAGTCACACGTGTTGCGGATAGAACGCTGGGCTGTTGAAGTCAGGAGCACTGGCATGGATGGTGTCGGGGCTGCTGTGCGAAGTGGAACAATGTGACGTGTAGTTCCCACAAGTCACAGTGCAGGCAGCTGCTTGGTGACATGTCCAGCGGCGTCAGTGAGACCAGGGCTGCGGTGTGGAGCGAGGCTGTGCAATGTGCAGTGTCACCAGGTCACAGTGCAGGCAGTGGCATCTACATTGCTGAAGTGCTGTCATCAGTAGGCCCAAGTCGGCGGCATGGGAGGGTTCCAGGCAGCGTCAACAGGTCGCAGTGAAGACAGGGACGTCTGTTGACGACACTGAAGTCGATGGTGCCAGTGTAGGGTGGTCCAGGGCTGCGCTGCGGGACGGGACTGTGCTTTGTGCTCCTCACAAGCGGTGTCCACAGGCCACGGTGCAGTCAGCGGCGTCGGTGTCAGCCGAAGTGGTGGCATCGGGGATGCCCAGGCTGCAGTGTGAATAGGCGATACCGGAGGGCGGGGCCCACAGGTCGCGGTGCGAGCAGCGGCTCAGTGAAGTCGTCCGATGGCAGCATCAGTGAGACCAGAGTCACGGTGCGAAGAAGGGCAGTGCAGCTCAGTGCAGCGTCAGCAGGTCACAGTGCAGGCTTCGTTGACTGCATTGCGGTGTTTTTTTCCTCTTTTACAGCCCAGAACACACAGGTCCCAGTGGTGCAGGTTGAGGAAACTGAAGTCTTTGGTGTCCCTGAGACTTCCAACAGGAGGCAAGCTTTATTCCAAGCCCTTGGAGAGCTTTCTCAAGCAGGATACACAGCAAAGTTCACCCTTTGCTCTCTTTTAAGGTAGAAGCGGCAACTGCAGGCCAATCCAGCAAAGCAACACAGCAAAGGGACAGTATTCCTCCTCCAGCTCTTCAGCTCTTCTCCTTGACAGAGGTTCCTCTTGATTGCAGAAAGATTCTAGAAGTCTGGGGTTTGGGTCGAATACTTATACCTCTTTCTGTCGTTGATGTTGGCAAGCTTCAAAGGAAATTCTCAAGTGTTTGCAAGATCCTTCCTTGTCCAGGCCAGGTCCCAGACACACACCAGGGGCTTGGAGTCTGCATTGTGTATAGGCAGGCACAGCCCTTTCAGGTGTGAGGGACCCTCTCTAGCTCAGCTACACCCATACCCCTTTATGTCACTGTCTAGAGGGAATTCACAACAGCCAAACTGTCAAACTGACCGAGACGGGGAATCCACAAACAGGCAGAGTCACAGAATTGTTTAAGCAAGAAAATGCCTACTTTCTAAAAGTGGCATTTTTCAAACTAATAATCTGAAAACCAACTTCACTAAAAGATGTATTTTTAAATTGTGAGTTCAAAGACCCCAAACTCCAGATTTCTATCTGCTCTCAAAGTGAATCTGCGCTTTAATAATATTTAAAGTCAGCCCCCATGTTAACCTATGAGAGAGAAAGGCTTTGCACAGTGAACACCGAATTTGGCAGTATTTCACTGTTAGGACATGCAAAACACATCAGTACATGTCCCACCTTTAAATTACATTGCACCCTGACCATGGGGCTACCAAGGGCCTACCTATGGGGTGCCTTACATGTATAAAAAGGGAAGGTTTAGGCTTGGAAAGTGGGTACACTTGCCAAGTTGAACTGGCAGTTTAAAACTGCACACACAGACACTGCAGTGGCAGGTCTGAGCCATAGTTACAAGGCTACTCATGTGGGTGGCACAATCAGTGCTGCAGGCCCACTAGTAGCATTTGATTTACAGGCTCTGGGCACCTCTAGTGCACATTACTAGGAACTTACCAGTGAACCAAATATGCCAATCATGGATGAAACAATCAGCAGGACAATTTAGATAGGGAGCACTTGCACTTTAGAACTGATTAGCAGTGGTAAAGTGTGCAAAGACAATAACCAGCAAAAACAGAGCCCTAGTACACCATAAAAACAAGATGTCAGAAGGCAAAAAGACAGGTGAGACACGCCAAAAACTGCCAAGTCTAACAGTGATGGTAGAGGGAACACGGTTGTGAGGTGTTTGGGTTTCAAGCACTGTTGGAAGACGGAGTTGTCAGGCATTATTAAGTTGAAGGAGCTGTGCTTTCAGGGTATTCTTACGTCAGTCGACTAATGTGAACGTGAAATATGGAGAATATCCCCTAACTACTAATTGTATCTTTTTGGTATGAGACTCAAATACCAGGGCTCATCTGATTTGCTTGCGGATTTTAAAAGTATCTGTGGCTGTTCTGCGAGTATGCATTCCTGACCGTGTGCATCAAAAGCCTGAATACGAGGTATAGATAAGGAGTGTGATATTTAGCACATCCAGTAAATACATTAGCCTGTTCTAAGGTATGTACTAGGTGCAGTAAAAAGTTCCACATTTTCAACCTAGAAATCAGTCATTACATGCAGAATATATATGTAACACTCCAAATTCCACATTCCTTGGCTCTTTATGGGCCTTATCCTCTGATAAATTTTGGCAAGTTTGACCTTTGATAAGGTGATAAATATTAAACAAACCATGACTCTATTAATGATCAAACTGCAGCCCTCGACTTGTAATCAAGTTCAATATGTAGTAATCTCTAAATATAATTTATCATCGGAAAAAAGCAAAACTCTTCAGCTCAATGTTCACATGTTCTCTCTGTGTTGCACAACAACATCTAAAGCAAAAATCGTGATTATGTTAATCAGAGGTAGCATTCATTCAGGGTTTCACAACCAGGCCACTGTCGCTAGCCAGGGAGTTGGATAGCATGACATTCCCTGCCGAGTCATGAGAACAACCCTCTGCCTCGTTGGCATCGCGAGAGACACAACGTACTATCAAAGCGGCTGTGCAGAGTTGAAAGGGAATGGGAAATTAAAGAGACGTGTCCAAGTGATGCTGGTGGCAGGTGCCAAGAACACAAGCATCAGCAGGATAAAAAGGGAAGCTTCTTTCTCCGCTACCTATTAAAAAGAAGGTGGGGGAGAAGGCTGGTACATTTCCTATTTTCGCCCGCTGTGAGTTCCCTAATCTGTGCATCTCAGCAAATCTACAATGTATCAAGGTGTGCGCCTCATTTAGTCTCCCACCGTGCTGCATAGAATTACTGTTCTTTTATTCTCTTTTAACTGCTGCCCTTGTAAAGCAGTGGAGCGACGAGGAAAGTAATGTTATGCCTGTGCTGTCTACAACCACCTTACATTTGACTGTCCCCGTTCATGATACTGGAGGCCCGAGCCCGAACGCTTTTTTCAGATGGCGACATCACACACAGAAAATGGAGGTCAACTTTTGTTGGCAAATGTATTATTTTCATCTGTAATTGATCCTCTTCTGCTGCAAAAGTGGATTGTCACTCTTCTTGAGAAACTACAGTTCATCCAAACATGTGCTTTTTATGCCAACTAGCTATCCAGTCATTTGGAAGCCAAAGGCTTTGTCGACCCTGGTAGGAAGGTTTTTGCCATAGGTGTGGATTAGAATTAATTTCTTTTGGCATAGTTAACATGATTTAAGATACTGGGTGGATGGCAGGACTGATCCTTTTAGACCTGTCTGCTGCCTTGACATTTTCACCATAAGACTGTCGCTGTTCTCCTCATTTCTTTCCGAACACTGCCAGTCTTTGTTTGCGCACCCATTTGAGTCTAAATGTTGCCCAGTGGGGTCGGATGCCCAACGGCATCCCGCCTTTTCCCATTTTGGTTAATATGTAAGTTTAACCATTATCAGAGCTTATTAGGCACTTCGGTTAATACTCTGTTATGCTTCTGATACCCAGCCGATCATGCCTGGGAATCTACTAGCCAGCAGATCTACCACCATTTAGTCTTTGCTTGCCTGTCATTCAAAAGAGAATAGGATTGCATTTTTAAACGTCTCTCCAGAAAGATTTAAGTGTTAGTCATCTTTCAGGAGAACTTGTAGAAAATATATGTCATGCCTGGCTGAGATGGGATCCTTCCCGATGCCTGCCAGGAAAAGTTAACAAAAACTGCTTTCTGCCTGGTGGCGACATTGCACTCTTGGGATAGGTTATGGATGGTCCTCAGGGATGCTTCTCTTAGTTACAGCTGTTGTGGAAGTGCTGCCTTTGATTCCCAAAGAGCAACAAGCAGGACAAGCTGGGTTCTGTTCTCAGTCTAGGCAGCACTACAACCACTCCTGGTACCTTGACTGATTGCTCTACAACACAGGCAAACTTCAACGAGAGCAGAACTTCAGCATCCATCTGGTGCAAGGGCTTGAACAATTTGATTGGAATTTGGAGGTTTGTCAAGCCCTACAAGGGCTCCCTATTCCATAGCATATTTTATTTAAGGTACAATGTATGTGCATCAAGCCTGCAAGGTTTATGGCCGACGATTTGTTGCAGACAGACTATGACCCTATACTGTGGCAAGACATCTCCAGATTTTCTTTTCCCTTTTATATACTTCTTGATAAATGTACTCTTGTTGTGGTAGGAGAGCCTTTTCAATATTAGGTAATACTTTTCCAAACTCACTAGGCAAACTACTAATCATGCGGCCTTCCACAAGGGTTTTAAAATGCACCTTTTCTTTTTAGAGAAGTAGATTGCTAGTTTCTCTTCTTCATCACACTTTGATATTCTCCTTCCTAAAATGTGTATAGCACTTAGAAGCTGTATGGTGTTCATTTGCTCTATTAATTCGTTTATTCATTCACCTGGACAGTCATCTACGGAGTCCACGTATGGTTAATTAATAGGCCAGAGTGGAAGCAAAATGCCTGACCTTTCAGATCCAAAAGGCAAGCAGAGCTTGCTGCTGGCTTGTTTGCTGAAGATGTGGGTGTTTTTCCTGTCTTGTTGTAAGCTGTCTCCAGTGCTTAATTTGTGCCATTGTTTGGCAGGGCCTGGTACCAGCACTTATTTTTAAACACCAGCACTTCTCAGCCTATTTTGTGAGCACCTCATGAATGTGTTATCAATTGAATGCATTCAAATGAAAAACCTCACACTTCCAGGGCATCCCTACAACTTTGAGTGGCCTGCAATAGTGCAAAATGTCACACTTGTTGAAGTCTGTTGGTCAGTAGGTAACACTAGCACAGTCATTTAGCAGCAGTAACAGGAGCTGTGATAGTGTTGGTTGCAGTGGAATACCTTATATTTTCACAAATTAAGCACTGGCTGTCCCAACCCATGTTCCTCTTTTTCTTGCTTGTCCGTCATTGAGTTTCAGGAGCCATTTCAAATATGAAGACTGATGACATGTGTCAATCCATTGCTTATTCATAACAACAGGTACTAAATTCTATGACTTTTGCTGGAGGACATGGAAATTGGAAGATTGTATTTCTGCACAGTACTGTGTGTTGCCCCTAAAATAATTTCCGATATGCTTATTTTTGTGTTGTTCCCTAACTTTTTTCTTATTGGGAACATCACTTCTCTTTTTCAGTAAATTACCTATTTGTATTTATATAAATGTAAAGGTGCATATACGTGATACAGTAACCGTTGATTCACGCTCATATCGATTTCCTGGATCATAACTCAGGCCCATATTTAAACATTTTGACGCTGAACTGCGCTAATGCTAGAGGAACAGGGGTTTTAGCGTCAGAGGAGTTACTGCCAATATTATTAACTGGTGCCAGAGCACTGCAGCTATGTCTGTTATGTATTACCTATGCTGAGTTTTCTAAATTGTTAATGTGTTTTTGACATTACCGGTCCAGGGGGCGTAGTTTCAGAGGGGGTGTTCGGGGTGTTGCCCACCCTGATAAATGTGTTCTGTAGTAAATTGTTAGGTACAGGTGATTTAAGTTGGGTATGGTGAGGTGTTTGTCTAGAACACTTGGAATTTTTACATACACATGGAGACAAAACACACACACACAAACTCCCGTCTCTGTTTTAAAGATCTTAAAAACTGGTTATTTTACAAAATGTTGAGTTTCAGATACCTCTCACAATCTACACTCCTCTCCCTTCCTACTGCTCCTTAAGCCCCCAAGCTACTTCTCATAGAACGTATTTTAACCAACATGATTGTTGGGAAATCTGAAGCTTGCACCCCTCCAATCTTACTGACCAAGCTACACCCCTCCTGGTGGAAAGCCTGCCTGAAGCACTACGGTGATCACTGCTGGTAATCTAGGATATGGCGCAACTAATGTAATCACTATTACAACATGGATAATGTTAGGAACCCAGGAAGATTCTCATAAAACATACATAGATCTTTTGAAAAGAAAGGTTGGAAACACCTGCGTTAAAGGGTATAATTTGATGGTATTTGTTTTGATCACAATCAGAAGACAATCTGGAATCCAGAGCACTAACCATGCTGGGATCCGCCAGGCACATGCCCTGGCAAAAGCAATAAAATTAACTTTGAAACAGGGCACCTAATGGGCCGTCTGGTTTTTTTCTCGACTCCCCATTGATGCTGGTTGCCAGGCTTAATGTGTAGAATATACAGCAGGTTTCTTTTTCTTATGTTGTGCACGCTGCTTACTGTCCATTCCCTGTGGGGAGCGAGGCCATGGTAGCTAATGGCAGCAGGCGCCAGTCAATGAGAAGTAAAGTTCACATAATTCACATTGCTTGTCTGTAACACATGAGGCACTCTCAGGTGCATTGACATATGCATCTCTTTAAACTTATTTGCAAATGTAACTAAAGTGACACCACCTCTAGGGGCTTATTTACCAGCCCCGTGGCGCAGGGCAGCCATAGTGATTGTAAACCTTGCTGCACTGCCCTGCACTGCAGGGGAAGGGCAGAAATGCACTGTATCTACAGGACACAGCACATTTCTCTCCTCTCCCCCTGTACTCGCACACAATGGGCTGCATAGCACCAACACAGGAACCCTTGCACCATGGTGCAAGGGCACCTGCGTCACAGACAGGATTGTTTTTGTGCAGAAAGGGACCCCTCCAAACACAAAAAGAATCCATAGAGGCTGTTTCTTCTTGCAGCACACATAGAAAGTGTAAATAACGAGGAGAAATAAAGATATTGTTGTACTTCCCCTGGGGAGGCACAACATTTTGACGCATTCCCAGGTTTACAATGCCTTGTAAATCTGGGAATGCGCAAAAACCCATGGGTGTTGCATGGGAAAACCCACCGCAACGCCCATGGAACATCTACGTGATGCAGTGTAATGCAAGGCAGCGACTTGGGCTGCATTGCCTTACACCATATCTACAAAGCCATGAAAAGCCATACAAAGTGGCTTTGTGTAGCCTTGTAGATGCAGGCCTGCACAATGTGCCACTGGCGTGTCACAAAAAGTGATGCACCGGCGGTGTAAGGGCCAATGGCCCTAGTTGAATCACATTGGCCTGCTCACACCCCCTGCTTAAATGGTCTACTGAGAGTCCTGACCAGGGACATGAGGGGGACACAAGGGGCAGTGGAAAAGGAGAGGATTGCTCATCATTAGTGGTGCCTAAAACAAAATAGTTTGTAAAGTAACCAACATTTTAAAGAGAGAGGAGAGAAAGAGTGTGTGTATTTAAGTCTGTGTGTGCATGTATTCTGTTATGAACATGGTGGTGCTCTGTTAAGAGCCTCATTATCTCTCGACAAACCAACCTACCAGCCAAGTTCCATGCATCTAGAATATCGAGGAGTGAGTCTCAGACCCACTAGAGAGAGAGGTAGGCCAGTGAGACTGGAGCCAGGAGGAAGAGCCTATCTCATGATAAACATCTTATTTTATTTATTTACTTAAAACATTTGCAAAGAGCACTTTCACCATACTGGTATCGTAGTGCTGAAGGTCTCTGCCTAGACAGAACTACGGCTACTTAACTAAACAGCATTGGGCAATATGGGCTACTTGGGGGAAAAGCCAAGTTTTCAAAGCTGTTCTAAAGTGCAGTAGTTCAGCTGAAGCGCTGAGAGAGGCGGGTAGCTTATTCCAGAGCTGGGCTGCTCAGAGAATTAAAAGCTTGCCCATCTTGTCTAAGATTGTCAGATTGTCAGATAAAATTTGCCGTCGCGGAATGGAGACATCTCCCTGGGTTGGGTATTTTTAATCTGTTTTGCAAGTGCATTGGGTCCTCACCATGAAGTGCTTTAAAGAATGTACACAATGATTTAAAGGCTATCCTCTGTTTTATCATTAGCCAGTGGAGTTCCTTCATCACGTTTGATGCAGACAATCTCCTAGGTCTGTTCAATGCCATGTTTAGCAGCTGATGCTTGGACTCTGTATAATTTGTTTATCAGATAATCCAGTGCTCCTACCAGTACAGAGTTTCAGTAGTCTACCCTAATTAGTATTACACTGTACACAATCAGGATTTTAGCAGTGGGGGCAGCAATGGAAGGAGCTTCTGAAGACCACAGAGGAGAGAAAAGCATGTGCCAGCAACTTTGCTAACATGGCACTCCCTGGACAATTTGTCAAATGTGACCCCCAAATTGCGGACTGTATCTGATTGTTTCACTGGTCGGCAGTGACAAGACATTTGAAGGGAGTATCAGAGAAATTTTATTTACTGAACAACACAAAAACTTGGTTTGTTCCCATTGAATTTAAGGGAGTTTGAATGCAGCCAATTGACAATGTCATTCATAAAACTATAGAAGGCATTCACAGTATTCTGCTGGTTGCTTTCAAGAGACAAAATCAATTGTCTACCACAGGCATGGTTTACCAGCCTAATATTAAGGGCTTTAATAAGTGTTATTAATGGCATCATATAAATGTTTAGAAGGATTGGGCTAAGTGGCAAAACCTGTGGAACTCCATGTTTAATGGTCTTCTAGTCAGAGCGGTAGGGAGGAAGATCAACCGTCTGATATCGCTCTGACAGATAGGAGCAGATAGGAGCACACCCAATGCAATGCGATACCTCTGACTCCAATTGAAGCAAGTCTAGCCAGGAGCGTTTCATGAATAACCATATCAAATGCGGCCGAAAGATCAAGTAGTATCAGGACCGCTGAGTGGCCGCTATCTACTGTCATCTGAGCTCGTCCATAGCTAGGAATAGAGCACACTCAGTCCCAAACCCTGGTCTGAATCAGAACTGCTCCTCCTCTAAGAGGACCTGATCTTTCAGATACTGGGACAGTTGCTTACTGACAAAATGCTCCAGTATTTTTACTGGGAAGGGCAGAAGCGATATTAGCCTATAGTTGCTAAGGACCAAATGGTCCATAGAGAATTTTTTTTAAAATAGGGGTTACTGTGGCTTTTCTCCAGACATGTGGTACAGTGCCAGATTCAAGAGATTGATTACATATCCGGAGTAGTGGAAGTAGTAATTCCTCTACCATTTCTTTCAAGTGGTGAGCCTGATGAGGTGGACATAGCTATTGTTCGAAAGCAATCCTCAGTAATAGGTTCAAAATATTCAAACTTGCTCCAGAGCCTGTCAGGGGAGTTTGCCATTACAGATGTTCCAGTCTTGGAATTGGTTGATATACCTGTTATTGCACTTCCTTCTGAATGTGCAGCAACTAAACTGGAATCCCTTAGCCAATGACAGTCCCCAATGTTCCCAATAATAATGCTGATCTTCCCCTCAAAGAATTCAGTGACTATCGTAGAGTGCTTGTGACTGTATAATTTCCCATTTAGAGCACTCAGGGATAGTTAATTTGCGCATAATGTTGATGAGCTTTTTAGCGCTATTTGTAGCGGCAAGAGTAGCTTTGGCATAATAGTCTGCTTTTGCCGTACTGATCCCTCTCTTGTATTCATTTAAAAATTCTTAGCCATTTTCTGTTCTCCTCTAAATAGGAGCTATGCCACTTTCTTTCAAGTTTCTTACAAGCTTGTTTTACCATTTTTAATGATGCTTTGTACCAAGGGGGCAGAAGGTCAACTACTAATCCAGTGCTTTATTGTTGTCCTCTACTGTTTTCCCAGAATCAAATATGGTGGACAGGTTGAATAATCTGCCTTACGTTGGCTTATTAAGTTTATGCCAGTCCCTGCCTCGACGCAGTCTGGCTGCCTCCGTCTTAGGGGTATTAAATTCCCATACATTACAATGAAAGGTTACTAGTGCATGATCAGTTCAGCATAGAGGTAAGATGTCTTTCATAGTCACTAGCCTCCAGGGTGTGCCCACCTTGATGGGTGTGGCAATGTACTGACTGTGGCAATCCCAGGATTTTGCAAGAGCCTTGTGATTCCTTCAATGGAAGTGATAAGCCCCTCTCCACCCACATATTAAAATCTCTCATGATTAAAAAGTTTCAGTGGGCGAAGGCCATATTGGAAATTAACTCTATGAGAGATTTGTAGGTACGAGCCTGGAGGTCCTGCAGGTTGATAACATAGATTCCAGATAGAATACAGTCTTTTTCAGATTTCAAAGTTAAGCCAAACAATTCGAAGCCAGCTAGTTCCTGTGAGGTGAGAGATATGAAATTCCATCTTTTGTTAAAGACTATTCCCACTCCTCCAACCTTCTTATTAGTGTATGGCTTCTGATGGATGGTAAATCCCAGAGGACATGCCAAGCCTAAATCTATGGCTGAATCAGGAGAAGGCAACATCAGAAAATAAGATGAAATAAATTGATGGTCGGACTGTTGAAAGTTTTCAAACACTCACCCCCCAGTCACAGATCTGGGTTTCATCCATCTTTATTTTGCTTGCCATGACACCCTAGTTCGAACCCAGCCATATGAAAATCAGGAGAAGTACATATTTCAGTTATAAATAGTGCGTCCTAGTTCTCAGTCCCTAGCATCAACTTAATTTCAGAGGAATGCTTTACTAGTGACCTCACATTTATTAGGCCACATCTCAATAATGTGCCAGAAGTTGCTGTGTTTGTGGTGCAAGGGGAGCCTACCTTAATCTTAAAATTTGGATGGGAGTATGGGGTTGTCATACTGCTTATCTACTTGCAGTTGCTGGTCTCAATCTATCGTTGGAAGACCACCGGGGCTCCATAGAGCAACCGATTGCATGGCTGGTGCAGTGTGTGGTTGGTGTGTAGACGGACGCATACAGGCTTGCCTTTGGTGCACCTTTGCCGCACTAGCACCCGGAATGAATAGTCTCCTCCCTGTGGAGACTAGACTGTCAACCAAATTGGCGTCCAATAATGGCCTGTTCTTACTGGCAAGTTAGTGATGCCTTCAATTCACAACAATAAAAGTCCTTTAAACCCTGTTCCAAGATTTTAAAAAAATGTCCCCCTAGTTTTGTGCAGGCAAATAAAATAAAGACTTCTGTAAGTACACTGTAGCAGCAACTATTCCTCCTGTAGCAGCAACTGTGCTTAGATTCAACCTCTGCCTTTGCATTGCAGTGTGGCAGAACAGGCCCCTCTGGTGTCTTTGCTGCCATGCCACACTGTGCTCTGTTTTCCTGCCCCTCACCCACAGGTCATCCAGGCCTCTAATCTTCAAGCTCCACACATACTTCACTCGCAAGGCAACCCACCAACTGCTGTGCCCATAGCCTGTCACCCGCTGGAGCAACATGCAACTAGCTAGTCCTAAGTGAGCCAGCTGCCCAACGACGTGAGTAACCAACAATATCTTTACTAGCATATGGAGTTCATAAACAGGCTGCTGCTCGATGGGATAAGATCTTACAGACTGTGTTCCTGTTGCAGAATTCTTTGTGTGGCAGGACCAGAGATATTCAGGTGATAATAATAATGATGTCTACATGATTTTCTGATTATTAATGTCTTTGCTGGAGAAATCTGCTCCATAAAGCACCATTTGTGACTTCTCATGAAGTGGCACAGGTGGTTAATGTACCTGTTGCAAAGCACAATGTGTAACATTTAGATCACAGATTTGAATTTTCTGCAGATAGTTAATTGGGTTACTGCTTTTGTCATATAGATCCTTTTTTATTTGTTATTTGCAGTTAAAAAATTACTGTCCTTCCATTACAGCACAGTGAGCCATGAAGCAGCATTAAATAACTACATGCAAACTGCAAGGCACAGGTTTGAAATCTTTTTTTTATTTGTCAATTTTTCCTTAAAATAACGTTGCTAAAAGGGTTCCTCTGGGTACTAATACATTCTTATTAGTCCAGGCAGTCCTAACCAGTGTGTTACAATGTAAATGCCTTTGGGGTTCTCCAGAGCAAGGACTCCTAACAAACACTGCTTAACAGGGTGGATGAAATGTGACTCGTGCACTTTGTAGCCCTCATTGTCTTGTGTAACATTTCATATATTCATTGATTTACACACCTGTATGATTAATTGTCCCTGTATAATATGTATGTGTGATGTAAAGCATTCTGACACCCTACTTTAGGATGAGTACTCATTGCCTACTGTAGCTCATAAAATCTTTCCAAGTGCTATTACCAGTAATGTGTACAAAAAGGCGTAACGCATCTTCTGACAACCTTAAGAAAGAAAATGAATACTTATGTTTTCAAAAACGTTTTGCATACACTAAATAAAGACAACACTAAACATCCATCCATCTGCTGGCTGCTGCAAGTGGAATTAATTTCAGGTCAAAGTCTACCAGACAGCACAGCTTTCTGGTTTGTAAAGACATCTTGGGGACAGTCTGAAAACTTCCCTGTGAATGTATTTTGCCATGGCTTACCACTCGCCTTCTGGTTTGTAACTCACAATTATATGCTTTCTCTTTGTTGGCTTTAATTATTTTAGGATGACCAGCATGTCTTTGTCCCTAGCATTAAGAATAGTCTGTTCACCATCACTCCTTGTATTTTTCCACAACTGGTCACTTTCTTGTAAACAGGTCTTTACATTTTGTTCTTATCTTTTCACATTTGCCTTACATTCAAAGAAAAAGGTCAAATGTCATGCTCTGTCTTCTGAGGGAGCTTGGTGTTTACTTTTCTTTCTCTGATTTCAAATTGGGATGATTTAGTGACAGCCCGACATCCAACCTCAGTGCAACACTCATCTACCGCCCACCTGGACCCTCGCACCCTTCGCTGACTCCATCACTGACTGCATCACCACACAAGCCATCACAGCCACCAGCTACACCCTGCAGGGAGACCTCAACTTCTACCTCGACAACCTCCAAGACCTCAACACCGCATCCCTCCTGGACAACCTCCACAGCACAGGGCTCTGACAGATTGTGACGGAACCAATGCACTCAGCAGGAACCTCCGTCACCTTCAGCCACACCTCTGAACTTCCATGGACAGACTATCGAGACATCCATTTCACCTTCAACACACCCACCATCCTCAGACCCCAGAACCAACCATCTTGCAGGAGCTGGGCAAGAATCACCGACGACCAACTCACCGCCACCCTCGCCAACTCCTCTCCCTCCATCGCACACAACGACGACAAGAACACCACAGCATGCACCTTTCACAAATGGATCGCCGACAGCACCAACACCATAGTCCCCCTCAAAATGAACAGCACCCGCGCTAAGAACGCCAGCTGGTTCACCACATAACTCAGAGAATCCAGACGCACTTGCCGATGCCTCGAGAAAATCTGGAGAAACACTAAATCCACATAAGCCCAAAGCAACTTCAGGGCCGCCACCACCGCACACCACCAACTCATCAGAAGCACCAAAAAGAAAGCAATACAAGACAGAATCTCCTCACACACACACAACAGCAAGGAACTTTTCAGCATAATTAAGGAGTTCGCCCAACCCAACAGTGAAACAACGGACAGCCCAACCTCACAGGACCTCTGCGACAGACTCAACACTTACTTCTCCCACAAAATCAAGACCATATATGACAGCTTCATCAAAGACAACCTACGCGGAGAACCCCCTCCACCGGAACCCGACACCAACAAATCAACAATCACCAACTGAACCTGCCTCACCGAAGATACACTGAAGACAATGAAGACAATGAAGTCCATACACTCCGGGGCCCCCACTGACCCATGCCCCCACCACATATTCAACAGAGCCGCTGACATCATTGCCCCACAAGCTCCGCCTCAGCATCAACCGCTCCCTAGCTGATGCCTCCTTCCCCGACAACTGGAAGCACGTCAAGATCAACCCCCTCCTCATAAAACCCTCTGCAGACCCCACTGACCTCAAGAATTCCAGGCCCATCTCCATGCTTCCATTTCCAGTGAAAGTCATTGAGAAAGCAATCAACAGCCAACTAGCCACTTTTATCGCAGACCACAACATCCTCAACGCCTCCCAATCCGGATTCAGAAAAAAAACATAGCACCAAAATGGCCCTCCTGGCCACAACAGACGACATCTGCTCCTGCTGGACAAGGGAGAAATGGTGGTACTCATCCTGCTAGACCTCTCAGCGGCCTTCAACTCTGTCTCCCACCACACCCTGATATGCAGACTTCACGAAGCTGGCATCGGAGACAAAGCACTCGACAGGAGAACTCAACAAGTGAGACTCGCCCCCTTCCTCTCAGACCCAGTGCCTACCACCTGCAGAGTTCCCCAGGGGTCCTCCCTCAGCCCAACTCTGTTTAACGTCTACATGGCCCCGCTGGCTGACATCGTCAGAAGCCACGAAATCAACATCATCTCCTACACAGACAACACCCAACTCCTCCTCTCCTTATCCAATGAACCCAACACATCTAGACATAACCTCCGCAAAGGCATGGGAGCAGTCGCCAACTGGATGAAAAACAGCTGCCTTCAACTCAACGCGAACAAGACAGACGTACGCATCATGGGCCCACAACTCAACAGCAAGAACGACTCCTGGTGGCCACCCACCCTCGGATGCCCGCCCACCCCCATGAACCAAGCCAGTAACCTCGGAATCATCTTGGACTCCAAACTCAACATGGACCACCAAATCAACTCAGTCACATACACCTGCTTCTGCACCCTCCGCCTCCTATGCAAGACCTTCAAATGGATCCCCTTAGAATACAGAAAAACCATCACGCACGCCCTCATTACCAGCAGACTGGACTACAGCAATGCACTTTACGCTGGGATCAACAATAAACTCACCCGTAAGCTACAGAACATCCAGAAAGCCGCTGCCAGACTGGTCCTCGACCTTCCTCGACACTGCCACATCTCTCAACACCTGCGCACACTTCACTGGCTTCCCGAAGAGAAAAGAATCACTTTCAAGATCCTCACCTACCCACACAAAGCCCTCCACAACACCAGACCAGCCTACCTGAACAGGCGACTCAACTTCCATGTACCCCACAGGACCCTACGCTCAGCCCAGCTCTCTCTCGCAGAAGTACCCTGCATCAAGAAAACTAGATCAGGGTGACGCTCTTTCTCCCACCTGGCAGCCACAGCATGGAACGCCTTTCTGCTCCACCTAAGACGAACTACCCCCCTCCTCAACTTCACGAAGAAGCTGAAGACATGGCTTTTCGAAGAACCACCTCACTGCCCCCTCAAGCGCCTTGAGACCCTTTGTAGGTGAGCAGTTGCACTTAATAAACACCTGATTGATTGATTGATTGATTGGCTGATTGACAATCCTGCAGGGTACTCATGTGTGAGGATGTTGTTTTTTCTACCACACACCTAAATTTAAATGTTTGTAATTGAACTCTGCGAACATTTCAGGATATATAATAGAACTCAGAAAGCACAAATGAAGCACATTTTTTAAAATTATTCAGTGTTGTAAAATACATATTTAATACGATCAAAACAAATCAATACACTTGGTGATGCCATGTCTACAAATTATTGTTTGTGCTCTGTATAGCTTTATCAGTAAAGCTGTTTGTCTGTGCAAATGTAATTGCCATTTCAATTGAAAATGTGTTGTTGGTAATTGCAGTGTGCTATCACACATGCTTTTCTACTCAATGCAACTCCACTCTATGACACTCTATGACACTGTACTCCACTCTATGACAGTCCTCTCTACAACACTCTACTCCCCTTTCTGCTACACGACTCCACTCCACAGTACTACACCCTTCATCACTCTACCTTACTCTAGCCTATGCCACTCTACTCTATGCCTTTCTGCTCCGCTCTATGCCACTCCACTTTTTGCCAATCCACTCAACACCACTCCACTCTATGCCACTCTGCTCTCTGATGAGATTGTTTTTACTAACCGATGTACGGCAGAGTGCTTTGGGCCACGCCCCTGCTATGCCCCATGCTCATGACGGTTGATTTCAAGGGCAGGAGAGTGCGTCCGCGCAGCTGATGACATGGTGAGTTCCCACACTCTGTTTCCTTCTAGGCAGCTTGCTGTTATTTTCCAGGAAGTGCCTGTCGCCCTTCCTCACGTGGTTGCCATATTGGATTGTGCAATCCCATGTTATTGCATTTATGTTTTACCTTTCTCACGTTTATTTTAGCTTGGATTTCTTTACTAGTACTTACCAGCCACAAGGCAGCCTGTGACTGGTTTCAGGGGGTTGCTGGCCCCTAGTTCTATTTTTATTTCACCCATCTGTTGTTTTTACTGACTGACGCACAGCACAGCACTTTGGGCTACGCCTCCTGCCACGCCCCCTGCTCATGGTGGTCAATTTCAAGTGCAGGAGAGAGTGCAATGCCCACAGAGGGTGCACCACTGGTGTGCCTATGTCAAGCCCATCTGCGCCCATATCGCACAGAGCGCCAGACCCCCAGGCAGTTTGGGTTCAGATGGAAACCCAACATTAGCTTAGGCACTGCTGGCAGTAAAGTCAGGTAAGACTAGCGACTGTCATCAGAGAGAGCCTGTCACCAGCACAGGCCTTGACACTTTCATCTAATGCTGAGACCTTGGATACCGCAGCAGCCATAACTTCCTTTTCTCCTCAGCCTCAGTTAATTCAGCCAAAATATACATTACTTAGTCTTCTAATTGATGCCTGATCCCTTGTAAAACACAATACAGAATTCCATGTGCTTAAGGAGAATCATAAAACTTCCATGCCATTTTTACTGAGGCTTGGACTGACCTTTACTCCAGCCCTGATATTCAGGCTGCCATGCCGGACGGCTTTGCCATCTTGAGACAGGATAGACCATGGCAGCACTGAGGTGGCCTAGACATTATATGCAAGTCTGATTTATCAGTCTGCTGCAACTCTGTGCCATCACCCATTTGGGAGGCACCTGCCTTTTCAATAACAGTCGTCAGCAATCAGACCTTTAGGGTTATGGTCATCTATCACCCTCTTGGCCAAAGAGCAATCTTCTCCGAGGAGATAAGCAGTCTTCTTGAAGCTAATTTCTACCCAGAAGCCCTGGCGGACAAGGACACAGCAACACTCTTGTAGACTAATTTTCTAATTGTGAGAGTCAGGCTTAGGACTCTCACAATTTCTAGTAGGCCCCACACACTCAGCAGGGCATACATTAGATGAAATGTTTACCAGTTACACGCTCTTGGTAATATTAGGACTCTCCCCATTGCCTGGACAGATCATAGTGCAATTTTATTTGACCTAAACATTGGTCACTTGGAATCTGCCATAAAAACATCTCCCAAAGTGTTGTCCTCCCTTGCTTGGGACAAAATTCAACCTGACACCTTTAATAAAAAGCGAATGACTCACTCCCCGCCCACTCAGAAGATATCAGTGCAGCGGTATCTTCCTACTCCACTTGGTTAGATTCCGCTGCTCACACCAGCAAAAGCAGTTAAACTTAAGAGATGCAATATATCAGTGCCTTGGTTCTTGAAAAGCTTAGGGCCCTCAAATGAAGCTGTAGACAAATGGATAGGAGATGGAAATTAGAGTACAAAGAGGTTGTGAAGGACAAGTATAAGATCTGTCTGGCTCAGTACAAAGCAATGATTGTTAAGGAGAAAGTGGTGTACTTTACTAATAAAATAGAAGCTGCCAAAAATTCCACCAAAGAACCGTTTCAAACAGTCACCAAACTGACCTCAGCTCCAACTAAATATATTGCGGCCACTAGCCAATCTTTCTGTAATTCCTTGGCCAACTATTTCCAGCAAAAATTGGAAGCTGTTTACAGCGACTTCTCTTCTTCAACCCCTCCACCCCTTCTGTTGGGGGCCCCTCAAGCCTCTTAGGTAAAAAGGTCCATGCCTTTCAGAGTTCTCTTCTCCTTCCCTAGAGTAAGTCAAGGGTCTTATTGCCACTACTAAATCCGGATCTCCGTTTCACCTTTGTCCACCGAGACGAGCAAAGCTAGCAGCGGAAACCATTACTCCCATACTTACAAACATTTTTCATCTCCTGTTTAAGTCTCGATCTTTTCCACCATTTTGGAAGAATGCCTCCGTGCTCCCCCTCATAAAGAAAGCTAGCTTGTAGCCTAAGGACCCAACTAGCTACCACCATATTTCAAAGAAAGTGGCGCATCATAAATGATGAGCCACTTTTGTTGCAACCCCTTACCGGCACCTCACAACACCATGGTTGCCTCGTTTTTACAATGTGGCGCACCATGGTGGTCGTTAGCACAATAGTGTCAACATTTATGATGCTATTGTGGAGCTTTGCTACACTAGCATCAAAAATATTGATGCTAGTGCAACAAAGTACAGGGAGGCCCATTGAATATAATGAGTGCATCATTTTTATGCCTGTTCTGATGTGTACAACATGGCTAAAACTCTTTGGCAAAGTCAATAGCTCTTGCTTTGGCGATATCTATTGGCATTGCCAATGCTTGCTGGGAGCTGGAACTTAATTTTCATTATCAGACAGACATTGACCCAGGAACAGGCAAAGTAAACAAATGGGAGAAACAAAGAAGAAGTAAAAGATAGGAAAATAGTGACAAAGAAGGAAACAGGGATGTTATCGAAACTAAAAGACTTCGATTAAGAGACAGTGTAGGAACGTAGAAAAAAGAGACAAGAGGTGGAAGCAAGACTTGGTAGCCTCTGCATTTGGCAGCCCAGGAGCAGCCTCCTAAGAAAAACATTACGATCATGGACTCATTTTCTTATCTTATAAATTAGGCACACTGCAGACCAACAGACATTTAGGATACTTTTTGGTTATTTAATTAATTTTGTAGCAACAACCCACTGCCTTCCTTTGAAAAATGGTTGCCTTGCTGAAAGGTTTCTAGACATAATTATTTTACAGTTTTCAAGCATGACAAAGGTTAGTAATGTTTGAAAGTATAGGACATTTTAAGCACTCTTTCCGGACAAAATGTAGAAAAGGACATCTGCACAGGTTAAATAATAAAAACAGCCTTTCTCTGTGAAACACATGTAAAACTATGAATACTCTTTAAGGCATGTCTGTTTCATTTGTAAATGTTAACCTTGATTAACAGAAACTACAATCAAAGTACAGCAGAAAAAAATCAGTTTCCTTTAAGTGTAGTGAGCTGCAATGATTCCAGCACATCAAAAAGTTTGTGATGGCAAGATGGTCCGAAATAATAGTAAGGATTTCATTTCGACAGCACTATACCGTCAACTGCAGTCTTTTCTTTGGCATGTTACGGAAAGCCTATGAAGTCTTTGAAGCTTCCTCTTGGGATCCAGTCTTGGTTCTCTTTCAACCTCTGTGGGCTAATGCTTTGCCAACGATTATTCAAATTGAGGCCCATATCTAGACTTTTTTTGCGCCGCATGTGCGTCATTTGTTTGACACAAAAGTGGCGCAAACTTACAAAATACAATTATATTTTGTAAGTTTATGCCGGTTTTGCGTAAAAAAAAATCACACAAATGCGGCACTAAAAAAGTATGAATATGGGCCTAAAACTCAAGTAGCTTCAAAAACAACACCTGCCTTTTCTGTACACAGAAAAATAGAGGTAGGGATAGTTTCTTAGTACTCTACACCATGCCTCTGGTCCAATCCTATCTATGTGTCCTACTTTATTGCCATGTATCATTTCACAGGACAGAACCCAAATTCTCTCAAATTGAATGCATCATTCAAAGTCAGGGTCTAACTTTAGGCCCTGGCTCAGATTTTCCCCTCTGAATATAGTATAGCAAGCCTCTCATTGTGGCACATTAAATAGGCCTTAGTAAGAAACCCATAGCTGGAGATATAGAATTGTTCTCATTGATGGTGCTGTGGATTGGAAGATAATCTTTGATCCATTTCTTGTATGAAGCATTTGTTACTTGTCCTGCTGCACTGGAAATCGGGGTATGAGTACACAACACTTGCCTTTTTATTACAGGCCATCTTACTTCAGCCTTTGCTCGAAAAAGGTGGTTCTCTTTCAGCTGTTTTTGTGTGGCTCTGGTGAATCCTACACTCCATGGTAGGGGCGGTCTTCATGGCATGAACTCACTGGGATTTCAATTTAAGACGTTTTCACCTTAATTGTCAGGATGTAGTGTCAGGTGTCTTACTAGGCCAAATCGTTTGGTCTTCCTGATGGAAGAGATCAGCAAAGATAAAAATACCAGTCTGTGTAATTCAATTTGGCATAAGTGTTTGGTGGACTCGGGTGGACCTTATCTGATCTCACATCACTGTACATATATATTCCAGTATGCATACCATATTCATTGGACTCCCCCCACCTCAGAAGTAGGTAATTTGAGACCCCATAGTAGCAACTTCAGAGGCCTTCAATTGTGGCAGACTCGACAGACTGACATTCTCTAATCAGCGTTTAGGTTATGTAATCACACTTTTCTACTCTTTGATTCAATGCCTTGCACATGCCTCTTACAAGCTTTTTGTTATATGGCTTTCCACACTAGCCTTCCTCATAGCAGTAAGACTTGGCACTCACATAGTTTAGGCCTTCAAGGTGCATTAACCTGCCCAATACGACACCTTGCATTTACTGTGGGCTTTCTTGAAAGTCTTTACAGCCTTACTAGGAGTACAACTGTGTTGTGACTGGTGAAATAAAGAACAAGGCTGTTGGTGGGCTGGGTTGTAGGACAATGCTACACATTTTTAGCCTGCCCTGGCACTGCTTCACATAAAAGTCTGGACCTATAAAAAGCTGGCCAAAACTTTGCACATTTCTGTGTAGATAGAGCTTGGGTCGAGCAGAATTATCAAAGGGTATCATGATTAAATCTCTTGATATTTTAATAGCTGTGGTTCTTGAAGGCCATATTTGTGATTAGGTTTGGTATCTCTTGGCTACATATTGTTAAATACCTTGCAGATTCGCAATGACTAAAAAGAGCCCTTCATGATGAATAGAGAAGGAATTGAAATGGGTGCCATCATATAAGAACCATCCCTCATCATTTCATGTACTCCTTGAACTTGCTTTGCTCATTCTAGGTCAATAGACACAAGAACGTATACCTTTCGTCTCACGTTATAGTGAGATTCCCAGATTATGGATAAGAACAACACATACACTTTCCGCAGGTATTTGTCTTAAATCTTTTTGCTGTGTGCCTGTACACAGATACAGAAGCAGCAGTGGGGGCTATGCTCCCACACATTATTATTCTTCCTGACTGTCTCTGCTGGTGCCTGTTGTCGTGAAAGTACACATGATGTGCCACTGGCAGAGTAGTGACAGGTGGAATTATGCCTGGTTCTTATCAGCTGCAGAATGGCTTTATTTTAATTTGGGGGTAGATTTAAAATAGATCTTGTGTGTCTTATCAACCTCTAAACATTTAGAGAATTGCAATATCAATGGAATCGTAAGCCCTAGGTCCTCTGTTCAATCATCTTTTAAGAGTTCTCAAGAAGTCCAAAAATGTTTAGATTCTATTGTTGATATTTGTTTTCCAAATCACTTCTATGTTTTCTTTAAGGTAGAGTATATTCTCAACTGGCCTCATTTAGTCTACAATTCATCTGATATCTTTACTTTCTATTTCTACATCAGAAAACTTCATATTTAATGCTTTTGTCATCACTAATAGGAATTCCAACTTTATATGATTCATATTTTCTATGGTAAAATGTGTGTCTACTAAAAAATTGCCAGAGTTGACGCAATTAATGTTTTTTCAGCTTTCCTTCTTGACTGCCAGAGGAAAAAGAGAATTCTACTTAGTGGTTACTGTGCTGCCTTCTCAAAATAGTGCACCTAAAATGTAGCAAGTGTCTCCTTAAGAGTGTCCCATTTAGGAGGAAAAAGCCACACAGGCAAAAAACCTTCATGGCAATCTTGTAGCTCTCCATTGAAGATGACAATTAATGCAGAAATGGACAAGAAAGACACCAAATTCTGTCTGATAGAAGATCTGAAGGTAATTCTGGTTGCAAGGAGTACACATCACAGACAAAAGTATTACCAAGTGGGAAATGAACAAGGCACAAAATGAGGGAATGAAGGTGTTGTGTCATGTCCATCATGTATTCACCTCTTCAGTGAGTGAGCACCACCTGTTGAAGTCCCTGGCACTACCTTCACCGTGTGGAGGATGCCTGCAGGTCATCCTCCATACTCGAAAACAAAACTATTATGGTGAAAACTACAATGGAGTGTTTGGTTCCCAGGGCGAATGTGAACCCATTACTTGTGCAGGTCACACAACCAATGGCTGATTTCCTTACAAATACCCTTCATTCATTACATTTTACCATATGAATTGCAGATTAGTCGGTTTACAATGAAAATCATTGCAAGCTGCGTCTCAGTTGCTGGCTCTGGGTATCACCTGTTTTTGAACAATCAACAAACACTTTATATCCTTGTGACCAGAGGCGTCTGATTAATGTGATATGTAACTTCTGTAAATCGGCCATAGGGGCAAGAAAATAACAAACTGAAACTTTGTCACTAATTGTTACTTTTTCCTGTTCATTATTTTTTTTATTTTAATACACTTCCTTTGGAAAAATATGAGCAATATACAAAAACTACCTTGTTTTAATAACTGTCTAGCTTCCAGGGCTCACCCATGTGTTTCACAACTGCTTCCACCACAAATTGTAAGTGAGTTGAAACAAACATATAGAGGAAAAAAGAATAAAATTGGTTAAAAATATGGTTTTCCTTTACAACCCTGCTTGTTTCTGAAATCGAAGCAGATGATAATATTAGCACAGCAAACCTTTTGAAAATGCCATTGTCAGAGAGAATAAAACATATGCTTTCTTGCAAGGCACCTTTTCCCATTTTCCCAACAAAAAACAGCATTTTGCTGTATTTTAGCTATTTGCTCAGTTCCCTTCAGCAGAATCCCCAAAATGTGGACAAAAATGAATGCACATTTGGCCCGGATTCCTTCAATGGAAAAATAGTTATGAAGCCTTAAGTGCAAAGTGTTCCAAACGTCAAAAAAGGGTCTCAGCACTGGGAGTGCAAAGGTCTCAGCAGCTGAAGTGTTCATTCCATATAATATATGGTGCAGCTTGGAAATTACATGTCAGGAAAGAATTCTACTGCAGCTCGGATGTGGAAGCTCACACAGTGATACCTTGCTAGACCACTCTCTTGGAAACAGCATTTCATAAGGCTTAGCAACACCCCTTTTTTACACACGAGGCACCGGTGAGCCACATGAAGATCAAGTCTGACATATTTTGTTGAATGTCAAAATCCACAGTAGCGCCACTATTCTTCTCTCTTTACACTTCTCATAAGTTGTTGAACACCCTGCTGAACAACCGCAACCGCAAAAATGCCAGCACAGTGTGAGTATTATATGCAGGGAACATAAGAGTCCTGCAATGTATCTTCAGGCTGTTCAATAAGTGCACCATCTTACCCGACATGCTTAACACCTCAAGGAAGCTCCTGGTACAGATATAATAATAGGATGGCTTGGTCTGTAGGCTACATTTTAGCTAGAATGGGAGGTGAGGACTTACATATTTCTTTTTGTTGCTTTTATTTCACAATTTTTGGATCTTGGAATTTGAAAAGTTGTGCAATATTCAAAATGTTCAAGAAATGAAATGTTCACAGTGGTGGTCAACAAAATACCTTCACGAAAGGTAAAAATAGCAAATGAGGGAATATAAACAGTAATCCAGATATCCAGTCACATTCGTATTGAAGCTGGAAAGAATTACTTTATTATGTTCTCATAAAGAATGTCTTCAGTACATTGCTCACTTAAAGATGGCTTACTCTGTACAAAGCTTCCAAATACACCCGTCCATTACCTTTACGTACTTTATTAATTTATATTGCTGGATGTTTATTTCAGTTTGGTAAGTATTTATTCTAGTTTTTCAAAAGGTGGTGACTACTGTAGAGCAAGCATAAGAACGTTTATGATTACATTAGGGGTCTCCATATTACATTTTAAGATGGAAAACATATTTCCAGTAACTTTGAATCCCATGTTACTCACACACAGCTTGTATTTACTCAAAATTAATACCCTTGTTTTTCCTTTAGAATATATTGGCACCTAGTGTTTTCAAACATTTGGTTTATTTTTACACTATTTATCACAAAACGTTTTAATGAAAAGAATAGATATAACACCATTTATACTCTCTTTAAAGCATCAATAAATGAAATTTATTTGCAAACTTTCTAACACACATAGATTGCAAGCACACAGTCAGTCATCATCATTCATCACACTTATGTTTGGTTAAAGACTACAAACTGTAAGCTGTATTGCTTGTTTCAATGTAACAGCTTGCTTGGTAGCAGATTTTTTAATATTATGCATGTCATTTTTTTCTGACAGTTTTTAAGTTACTATATCCATTATCGATAACAGATTTGAATGGCCTCTCAATAAGGTCTGGCTTGACAGCATAGCTGTTGCCGAACAGTTATGTGAGGACCACCAGAGCAGGGCTTTGGCTCTGCCTACGTATTGGGAGCCATGAGTACATATTTGATTGGGCAGAAGTTGTGTACTTCTACAAAAGAGTGCTTGTCATCCCCACAGCTGTGATCATTTGTTTATTTATCCCGCTGCCTGAGCTTGAATCTTGGAGCTTACAGACATTCCATTGTAATGCTATGAAAGGTTCTTAGATAACTAGAGATTATATGGTGTTTTTCTGGCAGCAGCACAGATAGGAGGAAGCAGTCATTAATGCATATGGATTTTCAGGTCTGGCTTGACAGTGGTTTCATAAGCCAGACCTATTGCCATTGCCAGTGCTTGTTTTTAAAAATCTGACAGAACTACATTTCTATTCCGAACTGTGTTCGTAAAGTGAACTACATGTGTCCATCCTAAATTAGAGTAAAATGTCACCTTACCTGATTCGTAATTACACAATGTTTGTTTCTTAAAATTAGATTGTTATGCTTTTCCAAAAGTATTGTATTCAGCACCACTTCATTTTGTGCCTGATAGTTTGACTCAGTCATTTGGCTTTATTTGGTTTTATATTGATTGATATTTTGACATATCAGATAATTATATTTTTCTAATTCATTCACTTATAGTGAGCCTCAAGTTAATGTACTATGTTTTAAAGCTGAGGATTTATTTACATAATTTTTATTCATCCTTTTGACCACACAGTCACACTAACAGACTGATTCGCAGTTAGTACAATGAAACAAATATTTTGATGCAACAATTGATCATACAGTAGTAAAGTAAATGGTAGAATTTTAACTGAGAATTCAGGTTGTAGATTTTCAATGGATTCCTTTCAGAATGACTACCTACCTTTCTCTCAAAGTACCATCCCAAATTGACGCTATATACATGCGCTGATTCATCACAAAATGCATTTTGTAATACATAGAGTAGTACTACGCTAGCGCCACTCACATACCCCAAAATGCAACTCTCAAACGTACTGTTGGAGACCTCAACCTTTCCCATCTTTCCTGTATCGAGGTCCCTGCCACATTTACAGAAGTCCCCTCAACACAGGTATACTTTTTTGTAGTAAATGTGGGAGGGACAAGCAGAAGTGACTTGAAAATGGGCAGTATTCACTACTTAATGGGAGGTATTTCGAGGAATTTATGGACGAGTTTGGGAGCCACATCCTAATACAAAGTGCATGCCCAAAATAGAGTAAGACAATGTCAATTTACAAAATACACTTATAAAGTTACTATTGTACTTCAATACACACCCATAGAAATCAATGGAGGCAGAGAATTAAATTAACACTCCCCGTGAACTAGTGTTAATTTAGTTAAATTAGTTCAGCATTTAAAATGTTGTGTGTGAGTGTGTGTGTGGGTGTGTGTGTGTGTTTTTGTGCTGTGATACTGGTGAAATATCAACAATAAACTGCCTCTGTATGAGCATTATTAAACCTAATAAATCTGACACTTTCTCTTGACAGATAGAATGAATTTATTCATATATTCTCAATACTGAGAAAGTTGTTGCTACAATTCCCCGGATCCTGTGGAACAGAAAGTGACTTAATGATGAACTGTCCCAATAGGATGTTTTTAATGAAAAGAGAGTAGAGACCGGAACATTACACCCATGACAAAGACCAGTGGTCAAAAATAGACAGGTTTGCTTTTTACACATTAACTTTGCGTTTTTGTGCAGAAGAAGAAATGTGTGTCAACCTCAGTGTGTGCAGGGGCTTTCCTTAATATAAGAAGCTGATTGTTTTGGATATATACATAATATACATATTCAAATACATTCATTATTCATTAAAAAAATTACATTGTTTATTAACATTATTAATTGTATAGGAGTATTTGTCAGTCTTTTTTTTACACATTCAGTCCACATAATGTAGCCATAACACCAACCACTAGGAGTCCTTACACTCCAGAGCCAAGGAGCAAATGATCCACCCCAGGGAGTGCTTGAAAATGATGTAGCCTTGCCTGGGGTCTTTCTTTCAATATCTCTAGAAACGTAGGGAAAAGATACAACATACTTTACTCTTTTTCTGTATTCATAACACTGAAGGGTAAATGTAACTTTACAAACTCTGCACATGAAAAGATATGCCTGTCCTATTTTATTATGTGCAGAGTTCTCCACCTTGCAGTCTCAAGGTCATAAAGGTACTATTAAATTGCAGTATTGGGATTACAGAAACAGAATAAACGTACACAAACATGTAAGCTTACCTTTGTCAATCAAGGTGTTCTTTGGGGGTTGCAACATCTTCTACAGCCCCCCACAACACTTATTCAATTAGTTGATAATGCCCCTGCCATCCTTGGGGCACCACATACACAAAGCAATGTTCAAAATATACAGCCTCAGAGCAGACAATGTATAATGAACAGTCGTGTCGCTCCAGTTCCCTTGCAGCCTTGTGCTGCATATTTATATTCTCTTTCTATTTAGGTGCAACTTATGGGCTAGTTGGGGCTGCGAGGGAAGCCCCAAGGCTTCCTTGAGCCCAGCCAGCTCCCTGCTCAATTGTGCACCCATCTGGGACTACAAGTGAGAGAAGGCATTTTTTTAGGTGCTCCGGTCGCCCCTGGGGCACCCAGCAACAGAGGGGTTGTTGGAGGCCGTGGGTAGAGCACCAAGACCCCACAACCGCATCCAACTACCATTTCAGTCTTTTGTCACTCTTGGGTGGTGAGCCAAAGCTGGCATTGCTGTTTCTACTCCCATCCAGCATGATTTGTTTGTGGCCTACAAGAAAAAGGTTGGCTTGGGCAAAAGGGTTTCAAGCGTGCCCTTCTTCCTAATTAAAAAACAAACTGCTCCTTGTGGTCCTGGGGGATAGGGACAATGGGGCCAAAGGTTGGCTATGGAAGGTGGCTGTTATATGCGCAACAATCTCCATTTGTATAACAGTATTTATGCAATGATTGTGGGAGACCCCTGGGCATTGGCCCATCATGGGTGATTTTACAGGGATTTGCTTTCACTCACACTGTTTTCCATGGTCCCATAGGAGCATCATGAAACGAAAAGGGGAGTGCTGAGTCCTATAGTACTCCTGTGAAACTGCAACACAGAAATATATTTATTATTTTAACCCCTGGGTGTGCCTCTGGAGCAACCCCACAAGGGCTAAGGGTGAGGGTATCCCTACCCCTATCCTAAGTTCCCTAGTCCTAAACTAGCTACCTGTCATCTTTGTCGATGTCGAGGTAATTCAATCAGATCATTATCTTTTGATCTGCTGGTTTTGACAGAGTCCTACAGCACTACACATCTATACATTTTGAAGCTTAATGTCTCCAAAGCAATTGAACAGATGTATACCAAATCACCAAAAAATCATGCCAACTCGATAGAGATCTAGCTTTCTGACAAATTTTGTGCAATTCTCTTCAGCCTTTTTGGTTGTAGAGCAGTCTTAAATTCTCTATGTAAATTGCATTGGGTATTACCCGACATGCTTAACACCTCAAGTAAGCTCCTGGTACAGATATAATAATAGAATCGCTTGGTCTGTAGGCTAAGCTTTAGCTAGAATTGGAGGTGAGGACTTACATATTTCTTTCTGTTGCTTTTATTTCACATTTTTTGGATCTTGGAATTTAAAAAGTTGTGAAATATTCAAAATGTTCAAGAAATGAAATGTTCACAGTGGTGGTTAACAAAATACCTTCATGAATGGTAAGATAGCAAATGAGGGAATATAGACAGTAATCCAGATATCCAGTCACGTTCATATTGAAGCTGGAAAGAATTGCTTTATTATGTTCTCATAAAGAATGTCTTCAATACATTGTTTACTTAAAGATGGCCTACTCAGTACAAAGCTTCCAGATACACCCGTCTATTACCTTCACATACTTTCTTAATTTATATTGCTGGATGTGTATATCAGTTTGGTAAGTATTTATTCTAGTTATTTAAAAGGTGGTGACTACTGCACAGCAAGCATAAGAACGTTTATGATTACAGTAGGGGTCTTCATATACATTTTAAGAAGGGAAACATATTTCCAGCAACTTTGAATCCAATATCACTCACACACAGCTTGTATTTACTCAAAATTAATACCCTCTGTTTTTCCTTTAGAACAAATTGGCATCTAGTGTTTTCAAACATTCATTTGTTTTATTTTTACACTATTTATCACAGAACTTTTTAATGAAAACAATAGATATAACACCATTTATACTCTCTTTAAAGCATTAAAAAGTGAAATTGATTTCACGAAAAGTGACGCTCTTGTGGTGCTAGGGGCCTATAGATACGCCCCCTAGTTTGATGATGGGCTGCCTCTAATACACTTGCAAGTATCCCACTTCACGTTGTGTTAACCTCTGTTTTATTTTCCTTCTTAGCTTACGATGAACGTTCCTTCGTTAGGCAGCCGAATCACAGCTCTCAGTGCACTTCCCAGAAAATGAATGAAAGTGAGTAGGAAAAAGGAGACATTGATTATCCTCGGAAATAAATTCTTAACAAACTTAACTTTAAAATGTCCGAGCAAAAAACATATTCTGTTGTTCAAAGCTACACCAGTGGTGTTACTGAACCATGAAAGTGATTACATTGAGGTTTGAATTAAGCTCTGTATGGCAAAGATAGTTTTGCTCATTGTATATTGGAGAGGTGGCAAAATTGAGTTAGGTCTGAAGAGAAGGAATCATAAAGTATGTATTTAATGAGAAAAAATGACCACTGACTCACGACCCCGCTGTTTGCTAACACTCTGGCCCTCATTCTGACCCTGGCGGTCTTTGACCGCCAGGGCGGAGGACCGCGGGAGCACCGCCGACAAGCCGGCGGTGCTTCAATGGGGATTCCGACCGCGGCGGTAAAGCCGCGGTCGGACCGGCACCACTGGCGGGGTCCCGCCAGTGTACCGCGGCCCCATTGAATCCTCCGCGGCGGCGCAGCTTGCTGCACCGCCGCGGGGATTCTGACCCCCCCTACCGCCATCCAGATCCCGGCGGTCGGACCGCCGAGATCCGGATGGCGGTAGGGGGGGTCGCGGGGCCCCTGGGGGCCCCTGCAGTGCCCATGCCACTGGCATGGGCATTGCAGGGGCCCCCGTAAGAGGGCCCCTACATGTATTTCACTGTCTGCTGCGCAGACAGTGAAATACGCGACGGGTGCAACTGCACCCGTCGCACAGCTTCCACTCCGCCGGCTCGATTCCGAGCCGGCTTCATCGTGGAAGCGTCTTTCCCGCTGGGCTGGCTGGCGGTCTGAACGAGACCGCCCGCCAGCCCAGCGGGAAAGTCAGAATTACCGCCGCGGTCTTTCGACCGCGGAACGGTAACCTGACGGCGGGACTTTGGCGGGCGGCCTCCGCCGCCCGCCAAGGTCAGAATGAGGGCCTCTATCTCTACATAAAAAAACTGTCTTGTGCACAATTCATATCACACGCTTGGCAAATAATACTAAACACAATTTTCATGACTTAAAAACATGTTTGTAACTTCATAGCTCAGCTCACATTAGGGTAAACAGATACAAACGGACTGCAAGTTATAAATGTGTATGGTGAATCGTTAGCACACGTGAACGGTATTGACTCAAAAGAAGACAGCGCAATAGAGAGCCTATCTTATGTACAATTACGCAGTGATTAATTTGTGCTTGATGTTTCCGGTGCTGAGCACCGGCACTTATTTTTGAGGGCCGGTGCTTATTCTTCTGCCTCAAGCATTTGCTGAGAGCAAAAGACACAAATGGGAAGACGGAGGAAGGGGGAAAAAAAGCGTCACAATGGGAGAAAGCAGAAAGCTGCAAGAGTGAGCTGAAGGGACATAGGGGGTCATTCCGACCCCGGCGGGCGGTGGGCACCGCCCGCCGGGCAGAAACTGCTCAAACACCGCCCCGCGGTCAGATGACCGCGGGGGACATTCCGACTTTCCGCTGGGCCGGCGGGCGATCTGCAAAAGATCGCCCGCCGGCCCAGCAGGAAAGCCCCAGCAAAGATGAAGCCGGCTCCGAATGGAGCCGGCGGATTTGCTGCGGTGCGACGGGTGCAGTGGCACCCGTCGCGATTTTCAGTGTCTGCCAAGCAGACACTGAAAATCTTTATGGGGCCCTGTTAGGGGGCCCCACGACACCCGTTCCCGCCAGCCTCTTCCTGGCGGTGTAAACCGCCAGGAAGAGGCTGGCGGAAAGGGGGGTCAGAATCCCCATGGCGGCGCTGCTTGCAGCGCCGCCATGGAGGATTCCTTTGGCCAGGGGAAAACCGGCGGGAAACCGCCGGTTCCCCTTTTCTGACCGCGGCTTTACCGCCGCGGTCAGAATTGGCCAGGAAGCACCGCCAGCCTGTTGGCGGTGCTTCCACGGTCCCCGGCCCTGGCGGTCATGGACCGCCAGGGTCGGAATGACCCCCATAGTGCCTTTAAATGGATTGAGGAGGCCCGAGATGGCTTCAGGATTACGCTGCCTCAGTATTCCGTGTTTGCACATTTAATTGCAGAAGCCCTGTTTTCAAGAGAAGGGCTTTGAGCACCGGCACCTTTTTATTTACAAATTAAGCACTGCAATTACGCCTATGGAAATGACAACTCCCAAAGTTTTCCATGACTATTCGTGAAACCCTGCAGCTTCCCAGGCATTCTAATGGGAACGTTTGAGAATTCCAGAAATTCAAAATCTACTCCAAACCATATGTGTATTGGCGATTCTACATTTTTTAATTTCTCAGTGAATCAGGCCCTAATGGCTTTGCTCAGCTTGCAAGAAATGGTCACACAAAATAACACATATGAGATATGCAAATGTAGTATAAGAGCATATTGCAATTCTGGAAATGTTGCACATCAACATGTCAAAAATGTCGCCACCCTACTTCCCAACCACCTCCAATGCAGGAAAGGCAATTCATACATGCCAATTTTCACCAATATACAGAATGCACCTTATCAACATATGACTGAGCTCTCTGCATTCTTTTTAATTCTCAGAATTAAAAGTGGAATTCAGGGAATCATTTCTCTCTTCCTGTGTGAGCTCAAAACCTGCATCACAGATGCATCTCTACTGGTTTGACTTTAATCCTGCATCATCTCATCTTTAAGACCTGCATCACTTTCCAAGCAATAACAAACTACTTTTGCCTATTAACAACATCTGAGTGTAAAGTTACTAAAAAGTGTAGCCTTATACATCTACACTCCCTGAACAAGGACGATGGAACAAAATGCATGAGACTAAGTTAAAGCTACGAAAAATCAAACAAAAACAAACAGTAGTAAGTCCAGCACCACACGTGGCAAAACCTGCAACACCATCTCATAGAAAGTCAGTAGGTCTTGTCTACCTCATATGGAGAAAGCATCAGTCATTCAGTCATTTAATATAGAAATAGGAGAACCCCGTATTAAATCTAGGAAGCAAGTAATCATAGAAAAAGGGGGAGAAGTGTTACCAATAGTGTCACCTCATCATAAACTCGAAATAATTTAATGACTGTGTGTTCATGTAATTAATGTAGAAAAGTGGCCGGTTCTTATGATGCAAAAGTCTTAGTTTATTCAGGCATATTGTGCTCTAATAAAGCCCAACTACATTGTCAAGAATGGTGCATTAAGCGTAGGTGGTGCAGGGAAATAGTGATGTGTGGGGCACAGAACTCAGATTTAAACTGTAAGCAAAATAAATATTAAATAAAAGAACACCACAATTTGACTGTTTTTATAAATTGCACAGTAAGTTCACATTCGGTTGAGTTCAGTATGTCGAAGTTTTGACCCATGTGTACTAATTTAAAATGCTGACAATAAGGTGCAGGAGGGAAAAACAGGGCCTGGTCTCACATCCTGGCAGTAAATGCTGGAAATACCAAGAAATACATTGAATCAGACCACCAGTTCATAGATGATGACTTATTTTCCCAAATTCTAAATCATAATAAATGCCTGTAATGCAGCAAAATAATATAGAAGTCTGGAAGGATTATTATTTTCATAATTGCAATCCTTCTCAATGGTGAGAGGGAAGCATTTTTTAGAAGGGAAGCAACTGCTTGATCAATATTAATGCTTTGCCTAGATCAGGGGTCTCCAAACTACAGCACGCAGGCAAACTATGGGCAGCTACATTATTTTATCACGCCTGCAGAGTCAGCCTGGCTGCAAGATCTTACCTGGCCTATAGGGTCAGCCTGGTTGCAATACGCCGCTGCTCTCCGATAGCGGCTTCACCAGCAATAGTTTCCAGCCTCCGAGGGAACGCTTCACATGTGCAAGCTACCATTGCTGTTTTGAAAGTGTTATAAAATGTAACACCACCTATAGCCCAAAGGGTGATGATAAATGTTATAACACTTTCAAAACAGCAGGAAACATTGGTGTGTTGGCTCACAGGGCCATAAATCTGTAGTAGCGCACAAAAGTGCTACCAATGGGTTTTTGTTGGGGACTGCCAACCGGAGGGAGGTTTTCCCCCAGGGGCATAGGGGAAGTGGATGGGCTATTGTGGGTTGTAATTGGGCTACATAGTAGCCAAGGTACTTAAACCTCAATGCACTGGCTGCAGCAATAAAAGGCCGTGGGAGAGGCAGGATCAACAGATCAGCCTTTCCCTTGGCAGTTTAAATGCCCAGCATGGGAAAGGAAGAGGGAGTGAGTTGGCAAGGTACAGAGCTCAGCTGAGAAGGGGAGAAAATAGGGTATTCTGCATCAGTGGGAAAGTTACAGGAGAGCAGCCCGGGCATAGGGCTTGACACCGTGCAGGGTGCTCCTAGAGGGATACAAAAGGGGACAAATATATCACTGGAGACTTGGTAAGATGCAGGGACCTGAAGTGGACAGGGGAAATGTCTTTAGCACTAGAGATGGAAGGAAACCCTGGGGTTGGGGCAATGAGGAACACTCAGATTAGCTTCATCACGATGGGCCACCCTACTGGAGTGGAGTGACTAGGAAGGGGGAGGGTTGGATGAACAGGCTCACCAACAAGGGGTAGTGGAATGGTTAAGCGGCCAGGCAAAGTATATGGCAAGTCAGCCCGGGGCAATAAAATAGGTGTCGGGGGGGGGGCAGAAAAGGGGGCATAGGGGCTGAGGTCAGGTCTGCTATGGTATCTGGTCCAGTGGATAAGTCCTTGGCGGGGAAGGGTTGGGTAGGCATTGACCTAGAGGATGAGGCTAACATGCAGGAGTTAGGGGTGCAACTAAGCCAACAGGGGGGTTTCCAGCACAGCGGACCTGTTTTCTTGTTTTCTCGAGGCGCCAGCACAAAACATTCCTGACTCAGGCGAGCAGTGTGTGTCTTGGCGGCCCTGAGGCAAAGAGAAGGCAGGGCCCTAGGTGGCCAGCCAGATTTCATCAACAGGAAATACATATGCCCTGTTGGGGCCTGTCAATGAAGCCTCTTCGGGGTCACGAGAAGGACGGGGCAGTGTGACCGCCAGCTAATGGCGCAGGGGAGGCAATGTCCTGATGATGTGGACTGTGAAAGAGGGATTAGTACAGCCCCTCTGCAACAGCCAGAAGAGGATCACAGGACCTGCGAATGACTGGCCACAATGGTGTAGTCCTAAGTAGGGATGTCATACAGACGTCCTTAGACTATGAGGAAGAGAGTGTAGAGGAAGAGGAGATTAGGGACAAAGAAGAAAAATGGGGGGTGGGGAGCTAGTGGTGGGAGGACAGGAATGGGTGGGGGGGCAACTCACCAAAATGTCCATGATTCATTGCAGGTGCTGCAGGGAGGTCTGGCAGACACTGGAACACAGCACAGCAGGCACAGCTGGTGAGGCAGAGGGCTCCAGAATGGTCATGACCTTGATGCCAGGTAAGTTGAGTTTGCGCAACAGAGGCAAAATGGTATCAGTGGCTGTGGAGGCTAAGGATATTGATCATGGTGGTTAGGCCCGCTTACTAAAGGGTGCAGGATGCAGGTGTTGGTAGGGAAGGAGGAGAGCACATGGATAGCGGGATGGGTGACGCCAAGCGACAGCAAGAGACAAGTGGGGACAAAGGTGACATTACAGGACAAGGGCAGGTGACGGTGACTTCCACTGCTTCCCAGGTTGATAATGACAAAAAAGGGGATGTGGTAGAGTTGAAGGAAGAGCCACTGAAGAGTAAAGAGTTGAAGGTAAAAAAGCTCCCATACCTGGGCAAAGCTAAGTCATTGGGGGCACACCTTATGCTAGCAGCAAAAGAAAACAAATTGGAAAGAAGAGTTCGTTGAAATGCTGAAACTCCTCCACAGAGAGTTAAGATCCAAGGAAGGATCAAAGGGAGAGGAGTATAGCCGGTACAAAGTGCCTATTACCATTGTGAATTGGACTGCAGCGTTCCTTATATTTGCCAGTGTATACTGGGAGAAGTATCCAGAAAGGTCAGCTGCACTCTTCAAATACATGGATATAATCCTGAAAGCACAGCTTAATTATGGTGGGTACGCCGGGGTACAATCCAATAAAGAATTTCGGGTGCGTATGGCCTTAGACCCAGAGTTTCAGTGGGGGGAAATTGACTCAGACTTATGGCAACACACCATGGGTCCTGCTGTATTTGGGAAAACAATATTCACAGCCAGTGGCCTCCCCATAGTCTACCGGCCCTTTCAAGAGCGTCCCACTCGGAGGGGAGGGTCAGCATGTAGAGGACAACCTGGAGCCCAAGGGAACGGGTCTAACCAAATCGGAACTTGTTGGGACTGCTAAAAGGGCTTCTTCACATGGGAGTACTGTAAATTTAGGCATGAATGCTCCAAGTGTGCAGGCAGACACACGTTGGTCAATTGCTACGGGTACGGCTACTCGACAGTGGGGGCCAGGGGGCAAGGACAGGCACAGCAAGGGGGCAGGGGGAATCAACAGCCCAGCGGGCAGCCAAGTTTCCAGGGGAGAGGGGCACAAGGTCCTGGGGGAAAAGGCTCCTACTTCAGTTAAACTCAAGAGGTTGCACTTCTGGTTGGCCCAATACAATCTTAGGGAGGATGCAGAGTTATTGCTGAATGGGGTCACTTTGGGGTTTTGATTGGGGTGCACAGGATCGAGGGAGTGTTTTTGGGCTGAGAAGCTCAAATCAGTAAGCGCTCATAAGGAGGTGGTAGGGAGAAAATTGGAGAAAGAGGTGAGAGAAGGTCACCTAGGAGGCCCTTTTACAGATTGGCTGATGCAAAATCTCATTGACTCTTCCATTGGGGTGGGCCCCAAAAAAGAGGAAGGTCAGTTTCGACTTATTCAACACTTAGGCCACAGGGTAATTCGATCAATGATTTCATCCCTGAGGAGCAGGCGAAGGTATCGTATGCCTCAGTGGATGTAGCACTGGCGCTATTGGAAGAAGTCGGGCAGGGGGTGCTGATGGCGAAGATTGACATTAGGTAAGCTTTCCGGTTGCCACCGGTACACCATGACAACTTCGAGCTCTAGGAATGCAATTAGATTGTTGTTGGTATGTGGACAAGGTGCTCCCAATGAGCTGATCTGTATTCTGTGCTCTTTTTGAATGCTTCAGAACATTTCTGCAGTGTGTATTCATTAGACAGACAGGACACACCTGCATAAAACATTACCTAGATGACTTCTTCTTGGTAGGGTTTTCGGGCTCAGGGCAGTGTCAGGACTTACTGGACCAATTTCAAGCTATTATGGGGCCTCCTGCACTGGAGAGGGCAAAGGAGCCTAGAACATTGAGATTGACTTGGAGGCAATAATGGCTTAGCTACCAGAGGACAAAAGAGAGGCCATGGCTTGCTTGGTGATTGACAAACTGGGTAGACACAAAGTCACAGTGAAGGAGATACTTGACAGCAGGAATGAAGGAGGACATGTGCATGTGGCACTTCTTTCTGCAATCCTTTAGTATCATCCCATTGAGGGTTTAGCAGGAATTGGACTGGGATGCTCAGATATTTTCTGATGCTGCAACTGCTACGGGATTCGGAATTTACTGCCAAAGGGAGCGGTAGCCACAAGAACGGAAGCACAGATGGAGGATCATTGCTTTCCTGGAGTTGCCTCCACTTTTGCTAAGAGTTTCTGTGTGGGGTTTGCAGTTGGCACACAAGAAGGTGGTTTTCGGGGTTGACAATGTAGTTGTGGTTCAGGTGGTAAATAGACAGTCTGCAAGTGATCCCCAGGTGTTGCAGTTACTGCGGGTGTTTGTACTGGGTTGCTTGCACCCTAACATTTCGTTCAGGGCAAGCCACATGCTAGCTGTGGACAATAGCATTGTGGATGCTTTGTCTTGTTCACAGTGGGAGAGGTTCCATGGGCTTGCCATGGATGCGCAACATGTCAAGACTCAGATGCCCCCAGAGTAATTCTTCAGATGGTGGGGAACTCTTTGGCAGTTTCCACATGGGAAGCTTACATACAGACTTGGCAGGAATTCCTACGAACATGGGCTAGGAAGCGTTGGGCTAAATGGGAAAGGGTTGAGGACGTAGGGCAGTATATGCTGAGACTGATCGAGAACGGACAATCCAGAGTTACAATTTCAGGAAAACTTGCAGGGATCACATTCATCTGTAAGCTGTTGTAGGGATAGGTGCCCCCTCAGCGGGAGAATTGTGCAGAAGGATATTAGAAGGTTGGGCTAGGGAATCAGCTAGACCAGGAGGCCATTAACATTAGATCTGCTGAAACAGGTTATAGCTTCCCTTCCGGGCAATTTACAGTTGTGAGGGTGAGATTATTCTCTTTAGCATTCTGATGTTTTGGATGTTTGTTGGGGCATTTAGAGTTTTAGAGCTTTGGGGAAGCAGAGGTACAGAAGGAATAACTTGGGGGGAAGTGTACATGATCAAAACAGGAGTGCCTGTATGGTTAAATAGATCCAAAACCGACCAGACCAGCAGATGGAAGTCTGTATTGTTATTGGCGTACCCCTTGGCGAGATTATGTCCTTAGCAGTGGGGTTTGCTATATTGGGTGAGACATCGAGATGGGTTTTTCAGCACAGGGACAGCAAAAGTATTATGGCTTTTCAACTATGGGCAATATTGAGAAAAGGCCTCAGGAACCTCGGACTGGAGGCTTCCCACTTTCCTACCTATTCTTTTAGAATAGGCATGGCCACAGAAGTGGGCAGAAAGGGTTGGTGCAGCAGCAACATCATGCACCCAGGGAGGTGGAGGTCGGAGTGCTACCAGCGCTACATGTGCACAGGGGAGAGGGTGGGACATGGGGGAGCTTCTGATTTTGTTATTTCAGTTTTGCATGTTTGGTGCTGGGCCCAGATTACAGCAGTCTATCAATTTGGTTGGTTAGGCATTCCTTCATGAAATGGGCACAGAGGCAAGTTAAGGGAAGCAGTTAAGGGAGGAACCAGGGTTTTGATCCAGAATTGTAACGGGTGTGCTGGGAAGGGAAGGGGGGATGCGATGGCAAGAGCTATTGCCTTGCCTGAACCATCTCATGCTGAGGGGCCAGTGCCCTGATATATTGTTAACACACCTGGGTGAGAATGACTGAGTGGTACAAAAGAGCCTGGATGTTCTCCAAGGTATGAAGAAGGACCTTCAAGGGATTCAGAGGCAGTGGGTTGGCTGCCACGTAATTTGGACAGCATTTGTTCTGAGGGGGTTCTGGCGTGGCGCTAAGAAGCTGGGGGCAATAGAGAAAACTTGTCACAAGATGAATAAAGGGATGCATGCTTTCAGTGCTAATAAGAGTATTACAGCTTTAGAACACGTGGATTTGCGATTGAGGATGCAGTGTTTTTTAGGGGAGATGAGGTGCACCTGTTCTTTATGGGCATGGAGCTCTACTTGTTTCAGATACAGGATAGGCTAGGAAAGCTCCTGAATGTTCACTAAGCCTTTCCTGGGGGGTGGGAGGGCAGAAAAAGTCTGGGGGTGTTTTTTTCTAGGTGGCGGAGACATGGCAAGTTTACATGGTCTACAGAAATTTGGGACTAGTGAGTCTGGCAGTCCAGATTGAGAAGGAAAGGGTATAGAACAGAAGGCCTGGACAAGCCAGGAAGTTAAATATTGGCTAGAAATTATGTCAGTTGCAAGTTCATTGTTATATTAAAGCAGAAGGCATTTTTAATGATAGTAAGCAGTCTATACAGATTAAGGAAATACAGTATTGCAAGGGCAATGATGAAAGGGTGAGGGGGCAGAGGGTACGGGAGGGGGGGTTACGTAGATGATTTAGATTGTATAGTGAAGACAGTAGTTTTGTAAGGCAAAGGCCGAGGTTTTAGTTTGTAAGTGCACCTTTATCCAATAAAGCAGCCTTTTCCACATGCAATGCTGGTGTTGGTGTTGGTAATGCTCCCCTCTTCCCCAATGACGGCCCTGGTAAAATCGTATCGGCCTGCCCAGTGTTCTCCTCCCTTTTAACTTAAAAGTCTGTCCCTTGTGTCTTGTCTCATTACCACAACACACAGTGTCTAGCCCTTGGGCCTTCTCCTGCAGTGCGGAAAGCCAGGCTTAGGCCAGCAGCTGGTCTGAGACTACTCATCCAGCAATTACTACAATGACCTGAGCGACAGATACCCCCAGTAAGTGCTGCTGTGTCTGGGTGCGTTACACCACCAATACTGTTACTGGCTGGCCCAGCTGCATATAAGCTCTCATTGTGTCTGACAAATCATAGCACCGATGGTAGGAAACATAAAAGAGTTGACAATAGTACCCAGATGCCATGTACACTTAAAGGATCAGAAAACACGACAGATTTTATATTGTTTAATAACGAGAGGCAGGGATTCCAAGCCACAGCTGCACAAGAGGTAACAGTTTATTTGTTGTTATGTTCAGTGCTTTAACTGAAAAAAAATAAGTGCAGGTACGTATCAAAAGGAGGGATGGACTGGGGGTGGAGTTTGGGGGCGAGCATAAGGGTGGTTCTAAAGGCAGAACAAGGGGGCGGGCTATGTTTTTGACCTTTCTAAGCTTTGTATGCAAGAAATCCGCTTGCATTGTTAGAATGCCAGATGTACCTGTACATTAGTTGTTTTATGCTAAGAACCATTTATATATCACTTACTAATAAGTGTTTATCACTACCCAAAGTAACCTTTTTTTAGCAACATTAAAATATGAAAAGATTGAGTAAAAGCCAGTAAGCTTCAAAATAAATGCCTTGTTACAAGGAAGTCAACTTGTGACCTACAAGTAATACAGGGATCTATGCAACGAAAACAGTAGCCAACTAAGCTATCTTATAAAAAATACAAATATGTGATCTACGTGTTGCCTGCTGTGCTTTCCAGCAGGCACATTGACCCTCTATGCAATTTTATGGTGAGTTGAACTTTTGATTACAATGCACACAGATCTTTCTAGCAAGTGCTTTACCCACCAGAGGTGCTAATTATGGTGCCCGGAAATTACTTAAGAGAAAGCCCTTGCTACTTGTTTCTCAAGATTACTTAATGCTCATCTGCAAAAAAAAACAATCAATTCATCTGGCACTCTTTTCATTCTCTGCACTCCTGGGTATTTCTGTCAAACCTGGAAACCAGAGAGGCTTTCCAAGGAACATACTTCGTGAAACTCCAGTAAGCAGCAAATTCTCTCTCTCTCAGTGCCGATGGATGAGAAATGTTGACAAAGAGACACTGGCAAAAATGATGCTGGTGGCTCAGTCTTTCAACATTCCACTTTATGTGGTTGAAAAGCAGTGATGGAAGGAGTAAACATGCTGCACAGATGATATCACAACGAATAAAGGGATCTAATAGAGTTATCTGGCTACGCTCTGTGTAATTAAAATACATACCGTGATCTGTGACACCCACACGTGATGAATAATGAATAAATGTCTCTGTTGGAGTATTCAAATTGCTTTATAATCTTTTGTTGATATTACTTTGCAGGATTTTCGATGATCTCATGTGTGTTAATTTTACCTTGTATGCCTCATATACTTACTACATGAAATGTCAGATGTGTTCTCGCATTTTCAATTGTCCATGAAAAAATATTAAAAAGAAAAGGAACAGACATTCACATCATGTTACAAATGGCAAGTCTGTCTTTCTGATTCGAAATATGAGTACTGACATGAAGTCCTGGTCAGGAAATGGGGCTTATTACAAATTGAGTATGTTTTCTGTGCTTGTACCAAAACAACTTGTACTAAGGAGCACTTGGGGTGCAAAATAGGTGAAAAATGACCTGCTTTTGGCATCTGCTCACAGTGTGCAATAAATTGCAAATATGAGTGTGAATTACACACACATACCAGGTAGTTTAGCGCTGGTGGCAAATATCTCTGTTCAAAGAGCATATCACATTTTTCACTGGAATTCTTCTCTTCTGTTCAAGGTCGATAAAATAGGGATCACCAAGTTTGGTAACAAAATCACTTTATTTACACAAGCAAATAGGCAATGCAGTTGTGGAGAAATGTTTAGAGATGGTGAAAGCAAGCCCAAACTTTCTTTTTTTCTGTCAACCACATAATACAAATACCTCCCAAGGCAAAAGTGTTTTTTTTAAAACTGGAAAAATTGCTTGTTTTTGTTTTGTAGATGCACAATATCAAGTATTTGACTTTTGCATGGTGCTCAACATCTTGTCTTGCGACGTATGTACTGACGAAAATGTGTTAAAAAATCTAAAGACAGCAGTTTACATATAGCGATTTCTGTTACAGAAGAGTTATTGCAGCGCTGTATTACCATGGACAGTACTGGTAACAAGAGCAGCTGTTCTCTTGTGCAACTCAGTCCAGCTTCCACCATGATTGTGTTGAAGGTGCTGCCGAGGTACGAGATGATTCAAAGCCAGGCTCTTAAGAGTATCGGTACTCTCCTTGTTTGAGGAAAAGTGCTGGTACTCAATGGGACAAAATGAAAAAGTGCCGGTACTTAGTGTCAGGTCCCGGGAGGGCCCTGAATAAATACCAGAGACACCGTAATCGAGGTATTTATATTCTTTATTCTCTCTCACACTCTAACTCCCTTCGCGCCCTTTTCCCTCCTTACTTATCACCTCCCCCTCCTCGTCACCGCACAGTCCATCCTGCCCCGACAGGAGGGGTGATGTCTCACTAACCACTCTCGTACTTCTGTGGTGGTGCGGTCCCATGCCGGTGACGACACCACACCCCTCCCCAACGGGGAAGGGAATAATTTAACATGAACAATCAAAACAACTGGTAACATGTTTACTTTGCCTGTGTGGCTCTTTCCTGTGGAACTGTTCTCGGCTCTTCCGGAGGGAGCCCTGGAGTTGGTCAATCACAGGCATAGTCCTCGTATCGCCGGAATGGGCTTGGATTGTGCCTTAACATGTACCTCCCACTCCCGGACCGGTCTGATACCTGGATCTCTTCTGCTCTCTCGTTGGATGCTGTCTCTCCGGTGGGTTGTCTCCGCCTTTGCTCCACTGCTGGGTGGGCTAATCTGTGCTCTGGATTATCTCCTGCTTCTCCGCTTGCGGACTCCGGGCCTTCAGTGTCCGCGTCCAGGTCTGCCCATTCTTCAGTGCCATCTTTGTCTCTTTTGCCAGATGTTGCTTGGGGTACGTGCTTGAATAGTGCTGCGTTGCGCGTTACCGTCTCCGGTCCTCGTCGGGCTGTTATCATGGTGCCTTTACCGCAGTCACAGTCCAGGGTTGTGCTTCGAATGGAAGGCGGAACTTCCCTCCTGGGTGGCGGTCTTTTACCAGGGCGGTGTCCCCAATTCGTATCGTCATCTCCCGGGCTCTCCGTCTCTTGGAGGCTTGCGCGTTGGTGCTGGCTCTTCTTGCCTCTGATTTGTTTGGCGGCGGTAACCTCGCTGCCCACGATGGGTGATGGGGAATAGCATCAGACACCGCCCTCCCAAAGCAGACCTGGCTGGGGGTGGCTCCTGTGGTGGTGTGTGGTGTGACTCTGTATTCCCTTAAGAAGGTATATATCGCTCTTTCCGGGTTTTCGCCTTCTGCCACTGCTATGCGAATGACCTTGTTTAGTGTCTTTACAAACCTCTCCTCCTCCCCATTTGCTTGTGGCCATCGCGGTGTGATGCGCCGATGTTTGGTGTTTGTTGACGCTAAAAACTCTGCCCATTCGTGGCCGTTGAACGGGGGCCCGTTATCTGTGCGCACCTCTCCGGAGAGTCCGTGGGTGGCCATCATTTTTTCGAACTTGGGGATAACTGTATGGGCGGACGTGGAGTGTACGATTTCGACTTCCGGATAACGTGAGTAGTCGTCCATCACTATGACCATGTGTGAGCCACCGGGGAGGCTCCCGAAGTCAGCACTGACTCGTTGCCACGGTGCTGTAGGTCCTTCCTCAGTGAGGATCGGCGTCGGGGGTCAGGGCTGCCGCTGGCTTGACATACTAGGCATCGTTTGACTGTATCTTCCACCAGCTTGTCCAGACCAGGGAACCACACTTTGTCACTGAGGTGGGCTTTCGATTTTACGATGCCTTGGTGTGCCCCATGAGCTAGGGATACTGTTCTGGTTATCAGACTGGATGGAATAACTAAACGGAGGCCTCTCAACAGGCTACCTTCTTCACTTACGGAGAGTTCTTGCCGTATATTGAACAGTGCATGCAGTCGGGCTTGGGCTTCTTGTGTTCTGAAGGTGTCGGGCATTGGAGGGATCGCCAGTTTCCTGTCCTGGTGGCTGCTATGGCTAGCTGCAGACATTCGTCCTCGGCAGTTGCTGTGACCACTTCGCTGAGTGGTATGGGCAGGGGCCTGGCGCGCTCTACTACCATCCTGACGTACTCTTCTGTTTCCTGTACTTCCTCTGCTTCTTGTGGCGTGGCTGTGCGGGCATGTCGGGACAGGAAGTCAGCTGGGTTTCTTGTGCCTGGTTGGTACTCCAGTGTGAAATCGTACCCTTGGAGTTGCAGGATCCACTTTTATATCCTCGGTGGTGGTTTTGAGGATGAGCCTTTGAACAGTGGTAGGAGGAGTTTGTGGTCTGTCACCACCGAGAATGGTTTTCCGTACAGGTAAAGAGGGTAATGACGGCATCCCCAGTGAATGGCGATGGCTTCACGTTCGATTTGCGAGTATCGCTGCTCCGTTGGTGTAAGTGTGCGGCTGGCGAACGTGATAGGTGGCCACTCGCCGCAATCCTGTTTCTGTGCCAGCACTGCTCCTAATCCTGTGGGGCTGGCATCGACAACTAACTGTGACTGGCGTCGCGGGTCAAAGAACGCCAGTGTGGTCTCTGCGGACAGTGCTCTCTTCGTGGCTTGGAATGCGTTCTTTTGTTCTTCGCCCCATTGCCATTGGCGATTTGCTTGTGTGAGCTGCCGCAGAGGTCCCGTGATGTCCGCCAGGTTTTGCATGAAGCGACTGCAGTACGTGACCATGCTTAGGAAGCTCCTTACCCCTGAGACTGATGTGGGGGCTGGTGCCTCTTGGATGTCCTTGACTTTCAGGGGATCTGGTCCGACTCCGTTCTTAGAGAAGTGGTCTCCGAAAAAACAAATTTCTTGTTTCAGGAATTCACACTTGTCCTTGTGTAGTGTCAGTCCTCTGCTTTGTAGTCTAGCGAACACTGCTCACAACCTTTTCAGGTGTATTTCAACGGTAGGTGCGTGGACTAAAATGTCATCACTCACGTTGAGTACTCCTGGGAGTCCTTGCAGGACCTCTTTAATGACATGCTGGAAGACTTCTGCTGCGCTCGAGATGCCGAAGTTCAGTCTCTTGTATCTCCAGAGGCCATTGTGGGTGGAGAAGGTGGTGATGGGCCGTGATTCTGGGTATAGCATGATTTGATGGTATCCTGATCGGAGGTCCATTTTGGAGAACCAGTAAGATCCTAACAATTCACTGAGGATGTCGTCTATTGTTGGAGTTAAGTGTCATTCCCTTTTGATTGCTAGGTTTGGTATGTGCATGTCGACGAAGATTCTGACGGCCTCCGGTTGCTTGGGTTTCCGAGCGACTACGATGGGGGAGACCCACGGTGTTGGGCCCGATACCTTTTCGATGACTCCCGCTTGCTCTAAAAGTCATAGTTCCTGTTCAACTTTGGGGCGCAGGTGAAAAGCTATTCGACGGTGTCTGAGCGCTGTAGGGGCGACTGATTTGTCGATGTGTAGGCGTAGTGGCGGTCCTTTGAGGCATCCAATACCCTCAAACAGAGTCTTAAATTCTTGCATTAAGTCTGGGAGCGTATTCACGTGGATGGCGAAAGCGAAATGCACCAGGTTTAGGTCTTGAGCAGTTCTGCTATGTCTAGTGGTCGGCTGTTTCCAAATGCAAATACCTGTATGTTTGTGGGTCGGAGTGCTGGTAGTGGTTGTGACAGGTTGATGTATATGTCCATGGCCATTAAGTTTATGGACCCGCCTGTGTCCACCAGTGCCTGTGTTGGGGAGCCCTTGACTATGACGGTGCAGGTGGGTAAGCTTCGGCCTCCGACGGCGTGAACTACATGGATTGTGTGTTGGTCGTTGTCCATGTCGCTGTCTGAGTCTTGGGCCAGTGTGGCTTCCACCATCTTGATGGTCTTCCTTGCGGGGTTGTTTGCTTGCTTCGGTGTTGATTTGCAGACTTTGGCAAAATGATTGAGCTTCCCACATGCGCTGCATATCTTGCCCCACGCTGGGCAGGTGGTCAGATGTGGTGCTGGGCTGCCGCACCACTTGCATGGTCTGCCCCATAGCCTTCCTTTATAGGGTACTCTTTTTGGCCGTGGTGTGTTCGTTGTTACTGCCTTTATCTGGGTTGCAGGTGCTTGTTCCATGTGGGCTGCTCTAGCCCGCGCTAATTCTTGGGAGCGCCCAAGTGTGAGGATGCCTTTCATCAGCATGTTGGGTTGCTGGAGAATGCGTTCTCTGAGTTTTGATGATGAGCACCCCTGTATGAATTGTGCTCGGATTTCGTCCTCTTCGTCGGGCAGAGTGCAGGTGCTGGCTAGTTCCTTTAGCCTGGCGTAGAAAACGTCGACGGACTCATCTGTGATTTGGCGTGCTTGACGTAGTAGGAACCTTTCATAGTCTGGGTTGGCGTATGGCTCAAAATGTGCTGTAATCGCCCCTTTTAGTGTTTCATGCGTGCGTGGTCGTGCTTCTGTGACCGACTTGAATACTTTGTGGATATCCACTCCACCGATGTGGAGGAGGAGAGGTCTGCGCCGTTCTGATTTGATGTCTAGGGCTTCAAAATACGTTTCCAGGCATTCTACCCAGACTTTCCACCTTGCCGCTTGGGTGGGGGGGCGCCTGTGATGGTGAAGGGCTCTAATGGCGGTACGCCGGCCATCGTGAATAGAGTCAAGTTGAGGTGGGAGAAAGTGGGGCACGTTGGTTTCGGGCACTGTGTCTGGGCTGGGAGGCAACAAGGAAAACAAAATTCTTGCAGGGGTGGGGCTTAGTTTGTGCACCTTCCTGTTGTGCCTTGCTGTTATTTCTGTTCTTCACTTTTATTTTTTCCTTTTGAGGGGTAGACAATAATTCTGCCCGGTGTGCCGTCTGCTGGGCAGAGCCTGGGGAATACCAGTGTGTGTATTTTTCTTTTTTTTTTTTGGGTAGCTCCGGGAGGGGTGGGGCACGTTCCCTGGTGTTGCATGGCGCCCGCGCTCGAGCAGCGCGTGTTCTGGGAGCACCGGTCACACTCGCGCTGGGCAGCGCGTTTTCTTGCTGGTAAGAGCCGGGGGCGGGTGCCTTTGCCGTGGCAGCGCACCGGCTGCCTTTCCTTCTGCGTTGCTGGAGGTGGGGGGGGGCAGCGCGTGTTGGTGGGCGTTGGCCACACTCGCGCTGAGGAGCGTGTGATTCCACGGGGGGGGAACAGGCAGGTACCTGATCGCGGCAGCACGCCGGCCGCTTTTTGCTCCGAGTCGCTGGGGGCGTTGATCGCACTCACGCCGAGGAGCGCATGTTTCCCCCAGGGGAAAGAGGCAGGTACCTGGTGGCGGCAGCCCGCCGGCCGCTTTTCTTCAAAGTTGCTGGGGAGACCGGGTCTGGACTTGGAATCTTGCACCACTTCAGCGGGGAACTCGCCATCATCCAGGACAGGCAGCTGGGTTCCGCTTAAGGTAGGCGAAGATCCTTGGGGCGCGCTGGCCTGCGTTCACCTTTCTGCCCTATCTCAATGCTCTCAGTCTGGTGTTCTTGGTCGTGGGTGGTGTCACTACCATAGGTGGTAGGCCCACTCTTCGTCGCCAAGTGTCAGGTCCCGGGAGGGCCCTGAATAAATACCAGAGACACCGTAATGGAGGTATGTATATTCTTTATTCTCTCTCACACTCTAACTCCCTTCGCGCCCTTTTCCCTCCTTACTTTTCACCTCCCCCTCCTCGTCACCACCCAGTCCATCCTGCCCCGACAGGAGGGGTGATGTCTCACTCACCACTCTCGTACTTCTGTGGTGGTGCGGTCCCATGCCGGTGATGACACCACACTTTAAAGCACTGGTTATGTTCTTGCACTATCTCTTTTATCGGCCTCAAAAGGATAAGTGACCCAGGCAGAATTATTTGCTGCAGGTGAGACACAGATCACAGCAGGGGCAGTCAGAGACAGCACGAGAGTTTTGACAGCAGGCAGTGGCGAATCGGTTCGGTTGCACTGTCTCTGCCCTGAAGCAGCTGCTAAAATTAATTAACTGATGGACCGTCAGTTAATTTAAGCAGCTTCTGAAGAGCAGTGCAACTGGCCCGACTGGCCGCTGCCACAGGTCTCTGCACAAATGGAGGAGCTGCTAGCAATAATTTAAAGGCCGCGGTGGAAGGACATGGCCCCCCTGGGCCAACTTCCAGGGCTCTGCTCAAATAGTATGCAGACTAGAAACACTCATGGCATGGGCCTTTCTTCAGGCCTGTCAGAGCCACCCCACAACAGCGTATGGTCACATGACGAACGTGAGCCGGCTGCCTGTGCACTGCAGCCCAGCCATGGCTCAGCCCCAGTCCCCCCTGCCTTCCGGTGTGCAGACATAATCATGGCATGCTCCTAACATTCCTGTCAGAGCCACCTGGCTGCCGTAACACGTGGCTGTGCAGTGTTTGGAGCCAGCTGCCTATCACTGTGCCGCCCTGCCATTGCTCTGCCCCAGCCCTCCCTACCTGCCCCAACATTGACCCTCTCACACGGAGAGCCTCGGGAACCATCCTGCTGCAGTGCGACCATGGCACCGCAGTAACTACACTACCTGCTTTTAGTTCACCCAGGCTCAGCGCTTGTAGACTCTCAAGGCACTAAGCCATGAAGCAGACCACCACATTAAAATGTGTCAATCTGACGCCTGATGCATGGTATTTGGCAGGCCTGTAGCTTATGCATGGGCTCTTTGACCCAAACCGCAAAATAAGCTCAGCTCTGGCTCGGCTCGCTGTTATTTTATTGGTACAATCTGGATTCTACCGTGGGAAATATCTCCTCCTCAATGCCTGCTGTTCGTGAAGCTCCACTTATGAAAACACCACCTCACCAGAGAAGAGCGAAAACCGCACCCACATGCGCATGGTGTTTGACAAGTAGCTCCATTAAACCTTATGGTAACACCATCTCCAACTAATAGCCTGCTCAGTACCCATCAGTGCATACTCTGAAATGGGGTTCTACTTGAGGAAATACCACCTCCACTGAGGAGCCCATACTCACACCGTCAGCAGAGGTACTCTCTTTCTGGAAACACCACCTCCAGCCAGCAGCCTGAACAACACCCATAAGCACACTCTGTACGACAGCGGGGCTCCACTTTTACAGTGGGCATAGTGCCATTTCATAACCTTCCGCCACAGAGCGATTAAACTCCAGGAAATACCACCTCCACTGACGGTACTACCCTGTATCCATCCGCACTCAGTGATTGATAGGGAAGCTCCATTTCTAAAAACACCATCTCCACCAAGGAGCCGACACGACACCCATCCTCACACTTCGCAGTCAAAGGGACTTCACTTATAGTAACACCAGATCCACCCACGGTCCCTCACTGCAGCCATTCTAACACAATCCCTGACAGGGGATCTCAACTAAAGCTGTCCACAACAGTGGCATAAGAAGGGATAATAGGCTGTAATGTAAACTTGCCACGGACCTTCTATCCACTATTTAGGTAGTGAAATAAAAGTATAATTTCAGTACACAGAACCCCTTACACCCCTTTGTCTTGGTGCCACTTTACTTGCTGCACTACTGAGAACCACATCCCAATACAGTAGGAATCCACACATCATCCAGTTTCTGTATGTGCTCATGTTCTGTTGTGAACTCCTTTGGAGTGGCACACCTTTAGGGTGGGTATGCACAATTAAAAGAAAATCCCTTTGCAGAAGAGGATATGTTAATTAGTATTGGCAGCTAATTATTACCTTGGCAATCAACAGTATTTTAACATTTAGTGTTTGTTGATTTCTCTTCTAGAACGCCAACAGTTCAACGAGTAAAATGCATCTATGTACACATCCCACTGCAACAACTGGAGCACACTCAATTTCCACCCCAAACACACACACCACACTCCAACTATTTGCAACCAAGCCAAGTCCAGTCAAAAACGCACATTGGGCTGATTATCTTCTTCTGTGAACAGCATCTATCCTTCATTTGTTGGCTTTGTGAATAATCCACTCATTGGCAGTGAGACGTTTGTGGTTTGATGCTGGATGCTTCAGTGTGGTCGAAGTTCTGACCAACGAGTTCTGCTTGCTGTGTCAGGTATGATCCAAGAACTGATAACTGAAGTAGGTGGTAGCTCTCATATGCAATTGCTTGGGGTGGTGCATTATTCCCGGCCTACTCTATGGCAACATATAATACATTTTTAAAGTATGATACTAAGGCCCTCATTATGACCCCGGCGGTGGGCAGAACACTGGTGGTAACACCGCCAACAGGCTGGCGGTGTTCCACCAGTATATTATGACTGTGGTGCATTCGCCACGGTCATACCGCCGGTCCCTCCAATATACCGCCAGGCTTCCGCCGTGAGTCCCCAACCGCCAGCCTGTCCATGGTGGTAAACACTGCCATGGAAACGCTGGTGGTAAGGGGGACTCGGGGTGCCCCTGGGGGGCCCTGAACTGCCCATGCGCTTGGCATGGGCAGTGCAGGGGCCCTCAGGCACAGCTTCATCGTGCATTTCACTGCCCGCATAACGGGCAGTGAAATGCACGACGGGTGCTGCTGCATCCGCTGCACATCAACATTGCTGCCTGCTCGATTACAAGCCGGCTGCAATGTTGATGTGACTTTTCTTCTGGGCCAGCGCAAATGTCATAATAGGGGGCCAAGTATACCTCCAGCACTGGTGGTATGTTGGCTCCAGCGGCTTCAGCGGGCTTTTTCCAAGACAGCCGAAGTCGCAATGATGGTGTAAATGTATTATTAGGATCTATAAACTATACCTTTAAGACTAGTAGTGCTTTGATTTGCGTAAGTCATAAACTGATGAGATGAAGGCCTGATGGCGGGAAGTGGAGTGAGGACTTCTAGAGTCAGAATTCCTTCGTTTATTTACTAGCAATTATTTCTCCCCCAGAGATATTTGAGGAGATTGTAGAATTAACCTACATTTATTGTCCTTTATATATGTCTTTATTTATTTACGTTCTGATACTTTAGTTTTGAGGTACATATTTTTGTTCTTTCTTTTCCTTTCATCAGCATATATACTGAGATATAAAAGGGCCTCTGAGGAAAAGAAAGAGCCAGCAGTTGAACCCAGCAAAGAAGCCTTAAAAAAAGAGAAGGGAGCCTCTTTTATGTGACAGAGACAGTGTGCGGCAGTGCTCGCCTCTGCCCTAGATAAGCAGCTTCAGTTATGGAAGGAAAAAAGAAAAGAAAAGTGGACAGTGAGAGCCACATATTTAATGGAGGATGGGGCGTAAAGTACTTGTTTGTACAAGCAGGTGATAAAGCTTTGCGTCTTGCATGCAACAGAACTGTTGCAGTTTTGAAAGAGTATAAGGTGTGTCTGCACTATGAGGCCAAACATTAACAAAGTTATTCCAAGTTCACAGGAACACAGTGTTCGAAAAAATTTGAAGCAACGCAACACAGTTTGCTTTCCCATTAAGCTTGTTTTACACAGACAAGAAGTGAAAATGAAGCTTTAACCAGGGCCAGATACAAAGTAGCGTATGGATTGGCTAAAAGAGGAAAGCCATTCACCAATGGAGATCTCATCAAAGAGTGTATGATGGAAGCAGTAGAAGTGTTATGCCCAGAAAAAGCAAATCTGTTAAAAAATATCAGTCTTGCACTAACTACTGTTACTCCCAGAGTTGAGGATATAGGCAGCAATATAGTTCATCCAATTGCAGACAAAGCTAGAGATGTTCAGTTCTGTTCTCTCACACTAATGAATTGACTGATGTGTGAGACACATCTCAACTCTTAGTATTCACCAGTGGCATTGACAGTGGATTTAATGTATCACAAGAATTAACATCAGTGCATAGCATGCACAGTACAATAACTGGATTAAACCTCTTCAAAGAATTGCGAAAAACTGTGTTTGAATATAACCTGTAGTGGAATAAACTGCAACGTGTGACAACTAATGGAGGAAAGAACATGTTGGGTAAAGAAAGGTTTGGTTGGTCAAATCACAAAAGCCTGTGAGGTTGGTGGATTCGCAAAGCCTGTATCTCTGCATTGCATTATCCCTCAACAAGCATTGTGTGGAAAAAATCTGTTGTTTCAAATGTGAATTTCATTCAATCTCACAGGCTTATTCATCACCAGTTTTATGATTTTCTGATAGCACCTAATTCTGTATTCGTTGATTTGTCTCATTATGCAGCAATTCGATGGCTTAGTTGTGGCAAAGTTCTATCACGGTCCTTTCGGCTCAGAGAGGAAATTGATTCATTTCTGACAGAGAAGAATCGACCTGAACCACTTTTATCAAACACTGACTGGCATTTGGAAATTGGCATTTTCTGCAGACTTGACAGGCCATATGAATCAATTGAGTTTGAAGTTGCAAGGTGAAACCAATGTAATTTCTGATCTATTTGCGCATGTCAAGGCATTCAGGACAAAACTGATGCTATTTGAAGGACAGGTGAAAGTTCAGAATTTGGTTCATTTTCCGTATTATGAAAAATTTAATGAAGAAAGTGAAGCATAATTTCCTTCTTCTTTTGCAACAGAAATCATTAATGACTTGCAAAAACAATTTCAGGTATGATTTTCTGATCTTCATCGAAAAACAGATTAAATAAAGCAGTTTGAAAATCCATTTGACTGCATTGTTGAAACACTCCCAAGTCAGTTTCAGTTGGAAATTATTGCTCTCCAATCAGATGACATGCTGAACACGAGTATAAAGAAGGAAATCTGATACAAATTTATACATCTTTGCAGCCTGAGCAGTATCCATATTTGAAGCGATATGCTTGTGGATTTGTATCAGTTTTTGTTACAACATACCTGTGTGAACATTAAAAAAAATGAAGAATGTCAAGTCCAAATATCGAGCAAATTTGTCTGATGAGCATTTGAAGTCTATTCTAATAATTGGCTTCTGAAGCTTAAAACCTCAGTTCAGTGAGATTTTGAAACTAAAAACTTAAAAGTTATCTCATCTCAATCTTAAAGGGTGCATCTAACAGTGCTTCTACCTTTATCTCATGTATTTATCATGTGGAGGGTTCTACCACATTCAATATTTATTAATATGATGGGACTCAGTCAGGTGGTAGCCTCCTGACCAACTCCCATCTCTCAATATGCAAAGTTTCTGAATGTTCACGTTGCTCATTGTATCATTGCCACATTCTGGTCTTTTCTTGCAGGGACTTCTGTTGTGCAGAACATCATGCACTAGCTTGACTTTTTCATTTGCCGCTTCTACTGTAGATGGCTTCCACGGTACATCATCTTTATGATGTCTGTTCTTTCGGTTTGTCAGGCAAGACAGTCATCCGTGAACCCTGTCCTTTTACAGTGATATGCCTGTGGTTTCAAGCCATTTTCACATTTCTGCTGGGGTTGTAAAAAAGAGTGTGTTTTTGACTGAAGCTATTCAAGGTTTGACTGGAAAAATCCGAACACATTGGATCCCGTTTTTCTGTAGCTTCCTTTTAACCTCTGGAAGCCCTCTGTCTCTGCACATCAGTTGTGTATTCTGGAAAAAAAACTATTGTCCATTGGACATTTTTGTCACGCTGTTTAGAGATCCAAGGTCTTTCTCTAAAATTCATTAATGTGACTACCATGTGCCTGGGCAGCACTCCTGGTGCTGGTAGCTCTTCCAATGGTGAATAATGTAGCAGGTTTTTCAGCATATATGTTGTTGGCTAGCCACTCTTCAATTAATAGTTCAGCACTCTGCTCTTCGATCCTTTCTAGAAGGCCCATGATGAGTATATTGTTGTATCATGAGCAACCTTCAGCGACTTCCCTCTGTCTCCAAGTTGTTCCACCTTTGCATTCAGTACCTTCATTTGCTGCTGCATTCTGACCACATTGGGGTTGACACCTACTAGTATGGATTATGTCTCCGTCAATCTGTTAGCTAACTTCTTAAGGTCCATTCTCAAGATCTTGACATCTATCAGTACTGAGTCAATCTTAGTTTCAAGTGTGTTTTTTCTGTCCAAATGTGCTTGCAGAACATTATCAAATTTTATTGTGCAGCCTTTGAGAGTAGTAGTAGTAGTAGCTTTATTTCGGTAAAAGAAGATTACCATAAAAACACATAAACAGTTAAATAATTCATCCAATAATATAATAAAAAGAAGTAAATAATAAAATCACTAACTATTAATAACAGGCAATACGTTTATCAGTCTAGCAAATAAAAAACTGGTTTAAAACAAGGTCCAATGTAGTAAAAATGTGTAAAACTGATACAAACAAGGTTAAAAAACATATCTAAAAAGCAAGGCAGGTTACATATTCTCAGTTAAAAACAGTTTCTCGTAAGTCCTCACTGAGATAATAGCTTCCAAGTAACAGTCACTAACTTCTGACAAGGCTAATACTTTGTGTCACAATTAGCACTTCAAAACTTTAATTCTAATGAGCCAAATTGCCTCTAAGTATTTTGCCACTGCACATACCACATTACCATGGGCATTAGATTTAAAGATCCAGAGGGCTAATATCCCACTTCTAAAGCCCATGGATTTACACACTGGCAAAAGCCAGAGTGTTCTCTGCCTCAAATAAGCAGGACAACAGAATAGACCATGGGCTACATGTTCCACAGCTCCACATCCCATCGGACATAGAGCATTATGAGTGGCAGAATTTGTCCATTTACAAGTAAAAGAACGAAGTGGTAAAGTACCCAGCCTAAATCTGATGTAAAGTGCACGTGCTAAGGGTGAAGCAATTAAATCCATAAATTCTTCAAATTCATAATGACATTTCAAAGATAAAAAGCTGCCGGTTAGACTAAGCGAAGGGACCTCTGCTAATTTTTTCAGTTGGACACTCAGCCAGTAAGCATCCATCAGAATCTGTGCTGCATTTTTTGGGAGGTGCGAATAATCTGACCAAAAATTCCCCAATCCAAGATTTAAAAAAGTGTCTCTAACATAACTACACCACATAACCTTCTTCACGGCTTGCGTACTCATCAGGGCAGTAAGACTGGCTCTATATGGCCCAAAAATGTCCAAGGACCATATCATGATCCAGTACATCAGTGGCCTTAAGGCGGCAATATGTGAAATGGGGTGAAGGTTCAGATCCAACCTAATGGGCAGAGTAGGGGAGCTTGCTGGTAGTTTTAATAAGGCTATCAAAAATACATTTTCTGCTTTCTCCAGAGCATTCAGATTACAAAAGCCCCATAACTCTGCACCATATAATACTTCACCCCTTGCCTGAGCTTTATATATTTCTATTGCAGGTGTAAATGTGAAACTAGAAGATTTAGCTGCATATCTTAAGATACACCCAGAGTTTTGTTTTAAGCTCATAAGAGACTTTGATAAATGTGCCTGCCATTTGTGGGAGTCCTCAATTCTTAATCCCAGATAGTCATAGTCAGTTACTCTCTCCAGGACCTCTCCTTCTAAGCATATCTTCCTCCTTATCTTTTGTTTAGGGTCGCCAAACACCATATATTTGGTTTTGGAAGTATTCATTTCCAGGCCGTGATTTTTGCAAAAACACGTAAACTTCTCAAGCAGATTAGTAAGGCCTAGAGCGGTTTGGGATAATAGCAGAGCATCATCTGAAAACAACAGGCAAGGAACCCTCGCCCCCTCTATTTTGGGTGCGTCACTAGCACAATCCATTAAGTAGGGGATGCAGGCATTGATAAATAATAAAAAGAGGGTGGGGACCAACACACAACCCTGCCTCACTCCTCTGCATGTTGCAATCTCGTCTGTCAATTCCCCTTTTGTCCCCCATCTGATTCTGGTGTAACTCCCAGAGTACAACTCTTTTATAAGATTTAGCAGGGGGCCTGGTACACCAACTTTATACATTACTTCCCAGAGTTTCCTACGTGGGACCAGGTCAAAGGCAGATCTTAGGTCGTCAAATGCAACATAAAGGCTTCCAGCCTCTAAATCCACCAACTTCCATTTAATTGTGAGAAAACGAAAGGCTTGGTCCACCGTACTAATCTTCTGCCTAAAGCCTGCCTGTAGATGGCTCAATGCTTGATTGTCTTCCATCTATTCCTTAAGCCTACTCAATACATGGTAACAAAATATTTTCTGTAGGTTATCAAGGAGACTAATTGGTCTGTAATTACCTGGTATACCTCTCTCACCTTTTAAAAGATGGGTATAATAATTGCTACCTTCCAGGTTTTGGGATGGATGTCGCTTGCCAAAACGGCATGAGACACCTTATTAATATAAGGACCCCAATAGACAAGATCAGATTTAAACATGTCAACCAGTATACCATCCAACCCACGGGCTTTGCCAGATTTTCGGGCCTTTACAGTGTCCACAGTTTCCTTCAAGGAAAACGGTGTAAGACTAGACATGGACGGCAGCTCATCAATGGGTTCGATATCAAGGACAAGAAAGGAAGGCGGCTCACAGCTATACAACTTAGAGAAATGGATTACCCATTGGTCATGGGAAATATGGCAGTTAGGCCTAGAGTTTTCACTACGTCCCTTTCTGGCAACAAGGGTCCAAAAACGATGGGAATCCTTGTCCCTTGCCGACAGCAGTAACTCCTGCCAGGTTGTTTCTTCCCATAGTTGTTTACTCATCTTGAATGCTGCTGCATATACACTCCTAGCTTGGAGTATCTAATTTCTATCTTTTAGTTTTATTGTTCTTTAAAGTTTGCTCTTGGCATCTTTGCACAGCTTACCAAACCATCCATGGTGCGGATTTGCTCCCACACGTTTATTCGCACCACAGGATCCCATGAATAGCTCTCTCATATCAAGAAAAAAAACCCTCATGCAAATTCATTACCTCGCTCGGGGAGCATGAGGAAAGACTAGTGGATAATTGATGAGAGGAAATTAGTTTACATAATTTTTTCCATAGTTTGTTCGAGTTCCTAAATTAAACCCTTCTCAAAGTACGCTTATTAGCAGATACCTCCAAAGAAGGAGGAACCTCATGATGAAATTGCACGTATTTTGTTGTGAGGATCTGCCTATCATATGTTACCCCAATGGGGCATGATCACTATTGTATTGGCCCCCCACCTTGAGATCTTTAATAAAGTTTCATAATCTTAGGTCAATAAGTACTAAATCAAGAGTGCTGCTATAAGACCTTCTAAAGTATGTGGGTTGGGCAGGGAGATCAGATGGAAATCGACCATTCCCTGGACGAAGACCGTGGGTTAATATAAGATCTATAACCTGCAGGGACCTGACATTGGATTTTATCTGCTTTCGGTGAGATGTATGCAGAGGAATATTCCATATCACATCCTCTACCTGTGTAATTTCTGCTAATGCAGAATTTGGTTACACATTAAAATCACCTGCAATAATGATATAGTGAGTCAAACGATAATCCATCACGAGGACATTCAAAATCTAGATAGTTTGAGACATTTTATTTGGCTGGTCGGGCCTGTTTTACACATTCACACAAAGCAGCGGTGAGCCTTGACTTGTCTGAATAGACAAGAGCAGTAAATCAGACGACTCCACATTCACTTCTTTAACTTTCCACACCTCTGATAGTTTAATCCAGGTAATAAGCCCTCAAGCAGCTCTACCAGCATCGGGCCGCCTCGCTGCATTACAGAAGGAGCAAAAACCTTGTCTGTGTATATTTGAGGTCGCCCAAGTTTCCTGGAACAGGCCTATGCTAAATTTATCTATGTACATCCCCCAATCACCATCCTCTATTTTGTTTCTAATTCCCGCCACATTCCATGTTAGAAAGTTTGATGTTAACATCTCATGAGCCCCTAAGTTCTTTTGAGGAGGCCCAGGAGAACCCTCTCCAATATGACTCTGTATAATTTGTGAGTTGGATGTAATATCTATAGGTGGCAATACCAGTAAGTAAGCAGGTCACCATTTTCATAAGATGGCAGTCAATATGTATCTGGAGCAACACCTGCTGAACCTAGGGCACATGGACTAGGCCCCCCTTCCACGCAGACAGAGTTCTTGGTTTGTAACTCATCTATTGGGCGCTCTCCCATAAACTCATATCTCTGGTTTTGGGAATTTACTAGTAAGCCACCTCCCGCCACCTCAGGGCTGGTATTAACATATGCAAGAGCAGAGTTCCGCAGGACATTATTCTCAGGACAAGTGCTATGAAGACAAATGCTTGACCCGTTTTGCATAGGGTTACGAGCTTCCATAGATAACAGTCCCTTTACCGGGCTTGGAGTGGCTAACCTTAACTTGATGAAGTCCCATTTGTCTGCCTTTTCAGAAAAACGTTCAGCCGAGATTATGTCTGAGTAGATGATAGAGCCACATTGTCTAGTCTTTCTTAACCAATGTACAACTTTGTTAATCAGCGAGGTGCTATCTTAACGTGACTTAGGCTGTAGGTGGGGTACCTTACACATATAAAGTGAATGATTCTCACTTGGATGAGTACAAGATGCTTAAGCACCCATGGAATCCCACAACATGTTAGTATGCGATCGTTGCCCAGATAGAGCTTTGGTGTGAACCTTAGCACACTGTAGGCCATAGGGCTTGGCCGAGGGGGCTCTTGTATCATATTCAATTGAAGGAAAAGCTCTGGGGGCAGATGCATTTGTGCCAGTTCCTATTTAAACGGAAGCAGGGATATTAGAGATCAGAGATTTTTCTTTAAGTACTGATACCGTGGCCCCCAATGAGCTAGATTTACGCAAAATAGTCAGTACTTCCGTTAGTGCTTGCTTTGGTTCTCTCACCTCTCCTTGTAAACCCAATATAAGAGGAAGCCGTGGGGGATTGATGTTCAGGAGATTGAGAATTTAAATGAGGGTCCCCTTCCTCGCGTATTTGAGCCTGTGAGCCCAATGGCAGGAAGCGATTCGAGCAAAGGACACTATGCACAATCACGGCGTGCAGCACAGGGTCATCTGGAATTAGAAGTCCTGTGCCCCATTCCATAGATTCTTTGTTGAGAACATCTGATTGAAGTATGGAAACGAGCGGGGATTTTCATTTAGGGGAACGTTTCCTCTGGGGGGTTAGTTATCAAAAAGGAATCAAGAGTACCCGAGCTCTGCCCTTTTCGTGGGAGCTTCTGATTTTTGTTCAACATAGATTCGACCTCCTCTATCAAGGTATCGATCTCATTAGATACACAATTGGAGAGGGCGTGTGAAGGTTGATGGAGATTATGTGGTTTGGGCTGTGCTGAACCTACTACAGGGCTTCCTCTTGCCTTACGCTTCCCCATTCCAGAACAATGTTGCCTTGCACAAGCTCAAAAGGAGTGAGCAGAAAAGCCCCCAACAATCCTATCTTAAGGCCAGGGGGGGTGGCCCAGCCCAGCCTCACACGGACTCAGATGGGCATGGATGGGCCTGCCCTTGGCCCAGGCATTGCCCGGGCGCGGCCTGCGTGTGTCCCACGCTGCGGGACGCTGTATCATGCGTTAAAGCGCTGGTCTGGTGGCTCCGCCCCCTCCGGTCACACGGGTGCCTGGGAAAGAGAGTCCTCATCTGCTCCTGGTTCAAGTTACACTCCTGCGCTGCGGGACGCTGTACTGTGCGTTATAGCGCTGGTCTGGTGGCTCCATCCCCTTTGATCACACTGGGTGCCTAGGAAAGAGTCCCCATCTGCTCCTGGTCCAAGTTACGCTCCCGTGCTGCGGGACGCTGTACTGCGTGTTAAAGCGCTGATCTGGTGGCGCCGCCCCCCGGTCACAAGGGGCACCTGGGAACAAGAGTCCCCGTCTGCTCCTGGTCCAAGTTACACTCCCGTGCTGCGGGACGCTGTACCGCAAGTTAAAGCACTGGTCTGGTGGCTCCGTCCCCTCCGGTAACACGGGGCGCCTGGGAAAGAGAGTCCCCATCTGCTCCTGGTTCAAGTTACACTCCTGCGCTGGGGGACGCTGTACTGCGCGTTATAGCGCTGGTCTGGTGGCTCCACCCCGTCTGATCACACTGGGTGCCTAGGAAAGAGAGTCCCCATCTGCTCCTGGTCCAAGTTACGTTCCCATGCTGCGGGACACTGTACTGCGTGTTAAAGCGCTGGTCTGGTGGCTCCGCCACCGGTCACACGGGTTGCCTGGGAAAGAGAGTCACCGTCTGCTCCTGGTCCAAGTTACACTCCCGTGCTGCGGGACGCTGTACCGCATGTTAAAGCACTGGTCTGGTGGCTCCGTCCCCTCCGGTCACACGGGGTGCCTGGGAAAGAGAGTCCCTGTCTGCTCTTGGTCCAAGTTACACTCCCCAGAGTGGCTTCATACTTTTGAATGGGTCTCTGTCCTCCCTTCCTCTCTTTGTTTGTGATGATGGATGATCCTTGCTTACTTGAATTTGGTGGGTTTGGGGTTTTACCATACTACACATGGGACTCCCACAAACTGCTTTTTATTGCAGATGTAAATTGTGTCTCCTTTACGGATGTCACTGGGTAATGTACTTAGACTGCTCTGATGATGGTTATGACATGCACTTTTTTCTTCCGGTGATCCTCTTGCTATCACAAGAGCTTTCATGGGGTAATATCAGGCATCCCTGGTTCAGACATGAGCCAGATATAAAATAAGCCTTTTATTTGGCATAGAAAAACAAAAGAGGCCCCTAAACTACAGCATGTGTCTTCTCTGCAGTTTAAGGAAAAGTTAAAAGGGGTGGGGGATCGTTATTCTCACACCTGTGACCAGAGTAATTTGCTGGTACTCAAGAGGGAGAGGCATGCAGTAGTTCAACACATATGCCCTCCTTTTATTACTGCCTTGTTTGTCACAGTTATTCTTTCATGTTGCCATACAGCTTACCATCCATTCACAACAAGAAGCAGGGAGGGGAGTGCAAGCATCTGAGCCAGTACATCAGCACCAGAAGCCTCATCCTTCAGGGCGTAAAACTCACTTTTCCTATTCTATCCTACCCCTCCTCACATCAGTTGCAGTCGAGTCACTAGGCCCATAGGTGCCACAATACAACTTCACCACAAGTCCATGGCCATTATTCTCTCCCAGCCCCTGGGGATCGCAAGTTGGTTTGAAATCAGGTGCTGCCTACCTCTGTCTTTGGGTAGACCTGTATGCAGGTTGTCATGCATCATGTTGCTTTTCCTCTGTGCTACCATAGCCGGCAGTCCACCACAATACAGGTGCACAGATGCTCCTGAGATTCTCTTGTTTCCCTCAGCCCCTCAGACATTTACTAGAGGACATGGGGCCTCCTGGGGGGAGTCTCTTAACTTTTTAGCGCAGGATGATAGCCTCTTGTGGCCTGTCCTGGGAAGCTATTCAGTGAAGTGAATTACTTCATTTTGGCCTGAGGCACACATTCCAACACTTTCTTAAAGCTGCTTAAGTTAGTGGGGGAATATTAAATCTGAATTGCAATTTTATTTATTTTGTTAAATATGAATATAGCTATTTTACAATTTAAATTAGTGTTTTAGTTTTTAATAAATACATTTTATTTAATTACAATATATATTTATTTAATAATTTTAGTACATATTCTTTACATTTTATTTTACTTTTTTAAGTTATAAAGTCATGTTTATTTTTTGTTATGTGTATTTTATTTCAAACATGCTTTTTAAAATATTAAATACTATTAAAACTACATATTTACTTATGTATTTTCTACATTCTTGTCCATGATGTATTTTGTAGTTGATATTTTTGTATTATTGTATGTTGCATAGGACATATTAGTAAGTAAATGAAGTTGATAATTTTGTTCTCCATATTTTTGTATAGCAATATTTTTCTATTGTGATATTTGTAATCTTAATATTATGTCATGGAATCCACATGAAAACACATACAAAATCAATAAACAGATTCAAGATAAATTAAAAGAATAAAAGTTTAAAAAAGGAAAAGTAATGCTGCCTACATGTGGCAGCACAGGCTTGCAAGTAAAAAAAAAAAATTAAACCTAGCAATGGACTACCTTTGTGGAGTTATTGTGCACAGTGTATATGCAGGAATTTTGCTGTTTTTGAGTGGGCACCACAGGCCTTTTCACCTTTTTTTGGCCCTATAATTTTGCTGTCTGAGGACTTCTATGCACTTTACCCCTGCTAACCAGGGATAACCTGTTTGTGCTCCACCTATCGACATAGTAAAATTAGGATACTCCTAATTGGCATATTTAACTTACTTATAAATCCCTAATATATGGTGCCAAAGTGTTCCCAGGGCTGTAAGTTTAATGTCACAAGTGGAGTGCAGCATCCATTGTGCCATCTACAACAATCAGAGTATAAAGATGACTGCAGGCCCACTCTCTGTGGCACTGCTGTGCAGTTTAAAGCTGCAAATTTGCTCAGTCAAAAAACCCAAAACCCTAAACCTTCCTTTTATTAAATATGTGTATGTTACCACTAAGTAGGCCTCAATGACTATTAAGCAGGGTGCATGGTACTGAAAAGTAGGACATGTAAAAGTATATTGTTAAACATGTCCTTATAGTAACTACCATCTCAAAGCTATTTTCACTGTAGCAAGGCTATCTGATCTACATAAAAACAGTGGCATGCAATACTAAATATTAGTAATATACTTAGGGAATTGGACTAGCGAGAAAAATAATGAATTTACTATTTTTAAAAACCGACTAAAGGCTGTCTCTCACGGGGCAATTAACACAATGGTTGAAGTTGGCACACCAATTGTCTTACACACAATCCAATGCACCAAGGGGTTGCCAGTGGGGATAACCAACACAAAATCTTTACCTACTACAGTAATCTGTGAACTTCCGTGTAACAAAATACCTCTCTACAGCATAATGCTGTCATAATAATCCACCCTTAAATGCCTACTGGCTTTAGCATATGCTCGTCGGAACCCTTTTTAGAGAGCTATGTGGCAAGCAGGAGCTACTGAGTTCATCCATGGGAGTTGTGGTATTTTACTCATGATGTGGGCTCAGAGTAACTAAGCCACCTACCACCCCTTCAGCACTTGAATCTCAGTGATAGTGGCAACTGCACCAGTGAGAACAGTGATTCTGGTCAATGGCCCGCAACTTCACAGCAGCCTTGATTATGTGGCTATTCTTTGGTGACATTTATTGAGGCAAAGGACCTCCTCCATAAGTCTCAATCAGGTTTTTGGCCACAGTACAGCACTGAGTCAGCACTGTTGCGTTTCTCTGAGATCATCCGGCAGGTGGTGGACAAAGGAGATGGAACAGCTCTGCTGCTGCTGAACCTAAGTGCTGCCTTTGACATAGTGTCCCACAGCCTCCTTTTTGAACAACTGTGGAATTGCACAATTGGAGGAAAGGCTTTGCTGTGGTTTGCCTCCTTTCTGCAGAACCGTTCCTTTCAGGTGGCTCAAAGACCTTTTTGTTCCAAGGTCTTCCTACTACGGCAGGGGGTACCTCAGGGCTCTTCTTTAAGCCCTACTCTTTTCAATCTATATATGTGCCCCTTGGCTGATATCATCGAGCATTATGGTTTTGACATCATACTGTACGATGATACACAGACAATTATCACTCATTCTCAGGATGCTGATAACACAGCAGCTCTTGACTGTCGGAAGTCGCTGTGTGGGTGAACCTCAGTTGCCTGAAGCTGGACCCCAGGAAAACTGAGGTTCTCATTTTCAGCAAGCAGCCTTCGATTTGGTCCTCAGCATGGTGGCCTAACTCGCTGGGGCCTCTACCGGTACCTAAGCCTGGTTTGCATTACTTTTCCGGAAAAAACAATGCAAATACCAATTTGCATTGGTTTATAAATTCCAAAAACGTGTTTGCATAAGGTCTACACTAAAATAATAAAGCAAACCTGATGCAAAATCCTTGTAAACTGTGCCTACTTTTCCAAAACAGATATTTTTATCCTTAATCGCACCTTGATCATCAGAGGGATAGGGGAAGATCATCTTTAGTCCAAAATTTACTATACAACATTCCTGTTTTGCGGTTTCTTTCAGCAGATTTCATGGGAAAATGAAACCATACTTATTCTCATTCTAATTACCCATTACTAATGGTAGTACGTACAGTGATATTGAAACACATGCAGATAATGTTATTTTTTTCAACAGTTTTGAATATAGTTTCAAAATTCCTCCACAATATTCCTGAACATGGTGCCTGCAAGCTAACTTTGACTTACAACTTCTGATTGACAACTCTTCTTTTCTATTGAATGACTCTCTCCATCCTTTCTTTTCTCTCCATTCTTCCTCTTTTTGAGCACAGCATGTGTGTCTTAATCCCTCTTATTGTATCTCTGCAAATTTCCCATACCTCATTTTAAAAATCACAACCTTTCCTTTAAAATTCATATTCCTGCATCCTAACAATACCTAATCTCCTGGAGCTCATCTATTAATACCACCAACCTTATATTGCCTGACAGTCTTAGGTTCACATAAGGCAGAATTGCTGTGGGTCCTGTATATGGCCAAGTAATGTACCAGTCCACAGAATTAACCCACCCATCAGCAAGTGAACAGGATGAAATAACTCAAGAGATCTGTCGCATATCACAGACGAGTGCAGAAATTCAACTTATTTACCAACGGCAGGTTCCAACAAGCTACATATTATAACCACTTCTAGACAACTCACAATGACAATTAGATATGGGATAATATAAACAAAGTCCATCCGGGCAGATTGCTCAATCATTTCAGCTTTTAACATATGCCTGCTCAGGACCATGAACTGCAAACAAAATGCTACAGAACAGAAAACCCAGTGCAGTAACCAGCTAAGTGGGCAACGAACAAATGAAGTACCATAAAGGGGCCAGCATAGCTGCTCAAAGCTGCCAGCTTTCTGAAAACCATGAACTACGCACCTGTCTCTCACATTCTTTCATCCATCACACTGCTAAGCCCTGCATCCCATAATAACTGCACCTTGCTGGTCTTCATGCATGGCATGGAAACCCTCCCACAGAAGATCGCAATCAAAGATAACATGCTTCCAACCATACACGCTATGCAGTGCAGCATGCTACCCATGTAGGCAAGACCTTCACCACCCTACCTATGGTTAGTAAGTGATTTATAAATGCTGACATACAGTATAATACAATGCATGCATGATTTAAGTCTGGCCTTTGAAAATAGTGTTGTGGGTGTCAACTCCTTTAAAGCACTCTCTCCCCTGCACTACTTTTTGCCAATGGGACAGTCTACCACAGCAGTAGTGGCTCCAATTGTAAGTGGCCCACAACATGGGCAAAGGTCATACCAGGGGATTAGACCTGGCTGTCAGCATCCGTTGAAATATGTCCCATAAAGATTCAAAGTACTAAGCTTTCTCCTCTCTCAGATTTCCTGATAGGGCCTACCATATCAGTCCCTCCGTCTCCCTGACAATGCGCCCAGGCCCCATAGACGAGTAACTCTTCCTAGAATCAAAGAACACTTCTCTCTTCAGTGTAAGTCCCCACCACAGCCCTCAGGAATGTCAGCAATACATTTAGAGTGGGGTAGACTGGAGTGGGTAGATTATGGTAGATTGCAGTGGAGTGGAGGTGGATTGGAGCTGAGTGAGATAGACTAGAGTAGAGTGGGGTAGATTGGGGTAGACTGGCATGGAGTTGGCTGGAGTGGGCTGGAGTGGAATGGGGTACATTGGGGAATGCTAGATTGGAGTGGGCGAGTGGCATAAATTGGAGTGGGGTAGATTGGAGTGGAGTTGGCTAGATTGGGGTAGATTGGAGTGGTGTGGGGTAGACTGAGTGGAGTGAGGTATATTGGAGTGGAGTAGGGTAGACTGGGGTAGATTGGAGTGAGGTAGGGTAGATTAGAGTAGGGCAGCTTGAGGTAGATTGGATTGAAGTGGGGTAGATTGATGTAGAGTGGAGCACAATATATTGGGATAGATTAGAGTGGAGTGGTGTAGATTTTAGTGGAGTGGGGTAGATTGGAGAAAAGTCACATAGATTGGAATGGAGTAGGGTAGATTGGGGTAGAGGGGAGGGGATGAGATTGGGGTATAGTGGAGTGTGGGTAGATTGAAGGTGGGGTGGGTTAGATTGGGGTATATTGGAGTGTGGTAAATTGAAGTGGAGTAGATTGGAGTGAGGTAGATTGTAGTGGGGTAGAGTGGGTGGTGTAGATTGAATTGGGTAGAGTGATGTGAGGTAGATTGGATTGGAGTGGAGTTGGGTGTATTGGAGAGTACTTGGGTGGATTGGGGTACATTGGGGTATATTCGAGAAAACTAGAGTAGACTGGAATGCAATGGGGTACACTGGAGTGGAATAGGATAGATGGAAGTAGATTAGAGTGAGTGGAGTGAGTGGGGTAGATTGGAGTTGGATAGATTACAGTGGGTAGATTGGGGTAGAACAGAGTGGAGTGGAGTAGATTGGAGTAGAATTTAGTTGAGTGATGTAGATTGGGTTGGTTGGAGTGGGGTAGAGTGGGTGGGGTAGATTGAACTGGGTAGAGTAGGTGAGGTATATTGGAAGGTAGTGGATTGTATTAGAGAGTATTTGGGTGGATTGGGGTAGATTGGGGTAATTTGGAGTAGACTGGAGTGCAATGGGGTAGACTGGAGAGGAGTAGGGCAGATTGGAGTAGTTTGGAGTGGGGTAGAGTGGAGTGGGGTAGATTAAAGTGGGTAGAATGGAGTGGGGTAGATTGGAGTGGAGTGATGAAGATTGGGTAGATTGAAGTGAGTAGATTGTAGAGGGGTTGATTTGAGGGGGTAGAGTGTGGTAGGGTAGATTGGAGTAGGTGTATTTCGATAGAGTGGTGTAGATTGTAGTGGATTTCGGTAGATTGGAGTGGAGTTGCCTAGATGGGTTAGTTTGGAGTGGAGTAGTGTTGAGTGGAGTGGAGTGGGTTAAACTGGAGTGGGGTGGGCTAGATTAAGGTAGAGCAGAGTGGGTAGATTGGGGTAGAGTAGACTGCAGTGGGTAGATTGGGGGTAGATTGGAGGAAGATTGGAGGTGAATGGTGTGGGTTATTGAAGGTAGATTGGAGTGGAATGGAATGAGTTAATTTGGGGTATATTAGAGTGGAGTGGGATAGCTTAAGATAGAGTGAAGCAGGGTCACCTGGGGTAGATTGGAGTTGGTTAGATCGTGATAGATTGGAGTGGAGTAGATGGGGTAGATTGGAGTGGAGTAGAGTGGGGCGGATTGGGGTAGATTGGAGTGGAGTACATGGGGTAGATTGGTGTGGAGTAGAGTGGGGCAGATTGGGGTAGATTGGAGTGGAGCTGGAGTGTTGTAGAGTGGAGTGGAATCGATTGGATAAGAGTGAAGTGGAGTGAGGTAGATTGGACTGGAAAGGGGTAGATTAGAGTGGGATAGATTTGTGTGGTAGATTGGAGTGGAGCGGGGTGGATTGGATAGTGATGGATTGGAGTGGGGTAGATTGGAAAATATTAGGGTAGATTGAGTGGAGTGGGATTAAGTGAAGAGGAATGGGTTAGACTGGGGTAAAGTGGGGGTAAATTGGGGTAGACGAGTGAAGTGGGCTGGAGTGGGGTCACAGAGATTGGAGTGTGATAGATTGGAGTGGGGTAGATTAGGGTGGAGTAGGGTAGATTGGAGTGGAGTGGGATACATTGGGGTACATTGGAGTGTAATGGGGTAGATGCAGTGGAGTAGGGTAGGTTGGAGTGGAGTGAGGTAGACTGGAGTGGAGTGGGATGGTTTGGAGTAGATTGATGTAGAATGGGGTGTTTTGGCATAGATTGAAGTGGAGTCGGGTAGAGTGAGGTGAAATGAGGAAGACTGAGGTGGAGTAGAATGGAGTTGATAGGAGTGGAGTAGATTAGGGTAGATTGGAGTGGATTGGGGTAGATTGGAGTGGAGTGGCGTAGATTGGAGTGGAGTTGGGTATATTAAAATTTGGTGTGGAGTGGAGTAGATTGGAGTGGGGTGTGGTAGATTCGGGTAAATTGGAGTGTGGTAAATTGAAATGGAGTAGATTGGAGTATGGTAGAGATTGAAGTGGGGTAGAGTGAAGTTGGGTAAATTAGGCTTGGGTAAAGTGCAGTGGGGTAGATTGTAGTGAAGTGGAGTGTATTGGATTGTTTTGGGGTAGACTGGAGTATATTGGGTGGAATGGTGCAGATTGGATTGAAGTGGGGTAAACTGGAGCAGAGTAGGGTAAACTGGAGTAGAGTGATGTGGGGTAAATTGGAGTGGGGTAGATTAAAGTGGTTAGATTTAGGTAGAATGTAGTGTAGTGAGGTAGACTGGGGTAGAGTGGAGTGGAGTAGAATGGTGTAGATTGGAGTAGAGTGATGAAGATTGGGATAGAATGGAGTGGAGTAGACTTGAGAGGGGCCAATTGGAGGGGGTAGAGTGTGATGGGGTAGATTGGAGTGGGGTGGATTGCAGTAGATTGGAGTAGATTGGGGTATGCTCATACTGCATGCAAAATCCTGTGTTTTAGAAATTTTTCCATTTTGCTGTTAGATGAGTATTTGAAAGAGTACATGATTCGGGAGCAGCTAAACACCTTTTAATTCATGGGCTTGTCAATTTGAGGTGTTGCAATTCTTTTCAACTTCACCACATGAGGGCCATTTTTGTCAGGATGTGTTCTATTGGTTGGAATCTTGGGGTCCTCATAACAGATAAATTCAAGAAATGCTGTGGACGCGCAGAGGCTCATTCTGCATGTAAAATCTTGTGTTTTAGTAATTTTGCCAGTTTACTGTTTTCTGAATTAGTGGAAAGGTACTGAGGTAGGGAGCAGCTAAAAACTTTTTAATTCATTTTAATTATTGGGTTTGTGCAATTTGTGGGTGTTCCAATTCATTTTGATGCCACGAGAGAGGCACCATTTTGTCAGGATGCGCTCCAGTGGTTGGAATCTTGGGCTCCTCATAACAAATGAAAGTAGGAAATGCTGTTGATGCACAGCAGATGCGTGCAGATGTGTGCAGTGGGCAGACCGATGGGGTGCCAAAGGCAAGCCCGTCTGCTCTGTCAATGCCCGGATCGCACCCAGCGCCAGCCCTGCTTCCGGTGAGTCGAGGAAAACGTTTATTTTAGCTTACTCTAAAGATGATTTATAGGCAATCAAAATCTGCCAACTGTGTGCAGTTGCAGCCACAAATTGAATCTAAGTACTTTACTGAGCACGGACTTCCTGTCCGTCTTGTGGCTTTTTCTTCATTTCCCTAATTGCATCACATGGGTCTAACTGTAAATCACCTCAGCTGAAAGTACATGTCCCAGCAAAGATCAGGAAGCAGCATCACTTTCGGCCTTCCTAATTGTTAGACCTGGCATCCTTGGTGTGGTCTCCTCCAACTTTTTGCCTCTACTTCCCAGGTTGTTGTGCCACCCACATGAGTAGTCCTGTAAACATGGCTCAGACCTGCCCCTGCAGTGTCTGTGGGTGCAGTTCTAAACTGCCAGTTCAACTTGGCAATTGTACCCACTTGACAGGCCTAAACCTTCCCTTTTTATACATGTAAGGTACCCCCAAGGTGACTCTGCCTGCTTGTAGCTGTTTGTGCATCTCCTCCAGACAGTGACACAAAGGATGCTGGGTTGTAGCCTACATATCCTGATGAGCCATCTGTGCTAGAGTGGAAGGAGGAGTGGTCAGTCACAGCTGAATGGGCTGTGCCTGCCCTCACACAATGCAGTCTCCAACCCCTTGGTGTGTGTCTGGGGCCTGGCCTGGGCAAGGCAGGATTCTCTGAACAACAGAGAATTGTCTTTGAAGCTGGGCAGCTTCAGAGGCAGAAAGGGATATAAGTATTGGACCCAAAACCCCAGACTTCAGATCACTTCTGGAACCAAGAGGAACCTCTGCCAAGGAGAAGAGCTGAAGAGCTGAGGAGAAGTTCTGCCCCTGCTTGTGACTGTGCTTTGTTGGGCTATCGTGCAGTTGCTGCTTCTGTCTGTGGAAGGGAACAAATACTAGATTTTGCTGTGCATTACTGCTTGAGAAGAATCTCCAAGAGCTTGGAGTAGAACTTGCCTCCTGTTTTGAACCCTCAGGGACAGCAAAGGCTTCACCATCTAGTTTTGATTCTGAATGCTGTAGACTCTAGCTTGCCAGAGGATACCATTCCAGTTCCTGGGCCCCTGGAATTGAATTTCTGGTGAAATCCTGTGAAACGATGCCAGACAACGCTGTGCGACTTTGCTAAGGATGCCACTGCATGGAACCCGCAATGCTGCCTGCACCTGAGGCCAGGGCCTCGCAAAAGCGTGACAACCCCAACGACTCCGCAGGCCTTGCATCGCTGCAGCCGCTGATCTCACCCGACTTCGCTGAGATCGGTGTGTCGTACCACCGGCGTTCGTGACACCCGACTCTGTCGTGGTGCCTGTGACCCCGTGACGTAAGCGCGACCCTGTGAGGTCACCCTGCAGCATAGTGACTTTCCTTGCCTTCATCTCTGCCGGGGGTGCCCAGGGACCGACACCTCGCAACTGATGCCACCTCACCTCCACTGCTTTGCAGTAAGGACCCAACCCACTTCATGACGCCTCTGCTCCTCTGACCCGTAGCACCGGAACTGACAACACATCGGATCCAGCAATGCCTCACTCCCCTACTACGTGCACCGGGCTGTTTTCTACTTTTTTTACCAACGTATGATCTCACCCCTAAGCAGTTTAAGGACAAGTTTAGGTCGTACAAGAAAAAGGAATCACACACATGGTTAGAATGTGGCGACTCTTTCTGCAAGTCACTGGATAGTTGGGTGGGCAGCAAGGTAACAACTTATGAGGGGCTTTACAACTTGATTGCTTACGAGCACTTGTACAGTCTTTGTCTTCCAGAGCTGCACCAGCACCTAAATGAGAGTAAGCTGGCTGACCCTAGGGTGCTTGCGCAGGAAGCAGATGGTTTGGAGTGCACCCAGGGTCCAAAAGAGATATGGGGGACACCACACCCAGGGTGGGCATGGTCCCTCCCAGAAGAAAGGGGGGTAAGGGTAAGCAGGAGGAGTTCTCTAAAGGGCCACAACCTAGTTCCCAGGGTAAGGATTCAGAGGCCCCCGTTGAGAGGAAGCCATTGTTCTCCAAAGGGAAACCAGCAGAGGGGGGGTCCCCGCAAGTGTTATGCATGTGACCAGGTGGGTCATGTGAGAGGGGATCCCAAATGTCCCAAGTGGACACAGGCACCCACTTGCGCTCAGTCACAGGGTTTGGGGCCAGTGTAGCACTTGGGGAGGAGTTGGTTTCAGGTGGGCAGAAGCCAGCTGAGATGACCCTTGTCCCACCAGGGGGACAGTGAGATGGTCCAGAGAACCCTAGTGCCTGAGAACACTAAGAAGTACAGGCAGTGGGTGACCATCAATGGATAGAGGGTAGTGACTCTGAGAGACACAGAAGCCAGTGTGACTACTGTGAGAAGTCATCTGGTGTCTGAAAGCAGATAGATCCCCATGTACTTCACCAAGTAGTTGCAGTAGACAACACAGAGCGCCTGTGCAGAGTGGCGCAGGTTCCCTTTGAATGGGGGCGTCTCAGGTGCCTTGAGAGTAGCTGTGAGTCCAACCATGCCTGTAGATTGTCTGGTTTGCAATGACCTGGAGGTTTCCCTTGGAAGAAGGTGGAAAGCAGGTCTCACTTGGAGATGTTGGGTCTGCCTGTGTGTGTGTGTCCACCCTATCGATGGCAGCCCAGCAGGGTGATCAGGAGACCCTGGACCCTGAAAGAGTGGCCCAGGTGTCTGCCAGAAGGAGGAAGGGAAAGGGGCGTGGGAACCCCATTCCAAAAGTTCTCACGGTCCAGGAGGAGGGGAACAAGTGGCTGATCTGGGAAAGGTCCCTGAGCTGATGCAGTGGCAGCAGGAGGGGGGACCCACAGGGAGGTATTCTGTGAGGCACAGAAGACATGCCCTACTCTGGAGATTTTGTGGCAGCAGGCTACAGACCAGGGGTCCAGCAAGGAGCCTGGTTCACACCTGATCTACTGGGAGGATGGCCTCCTGGATAGTGAGTCTAAGGATGGTGAGCCTGGGTCAACCCGTGTGCTGCTGGTACCCCAGTGCTTCAGAGCTTTCCTACTGGGTCTGGTTCATGATGTGCCTTTAGCTGGGCGGGAAAAGACCTTTGAACGGCTTGTCACTCACTTTTACTGGCCCCAAATGTGCAGGCACTCAGATGCACACGTAGGTCTTGCAAAACTTGTCAGGCAAGTAGCAAGAGTGGGGGTAAATGTAAGGCTCCCCTCTAACCTTTTCCCATGGTCAGCACCCCCTTTGAAAGGGTTGGTATTGACATTGTGGGGCTTCTGGATCCCAAGGCAGCCATGGGCAGCAGGTTCATCCTGGTCTTGGCGGACCATGCCACCCGGTACCCAAAAGCCATTCCTTTGAGGTCAGTCACCTACCCTGTGGAGGGACGTGCTTTGATGGGGGATTTTACCTGCCTGGGGTTCCCCACGGAGGTGGTATCTGATAAGGGTACCAACTTCATATCAACCTATATGAAGTCTCTGTGGAAGGAATGTGGGATGACATATAAGTTCACCACTCCTTACCACCCCAAAAGTAACTGGTTGAGAGCGTCAACTGCACCTGAAAGGCATGATCAGGGGCCTTTCAGGGCCCTTGAGGCGTCAGTGGGATGTCTTCTTGCCGTGCCTTCTTTTCGCCTACAGGGAGGTACCTCAAAAGGGTCTTGGACTCAGCTCTTTTGAGTTTCTATATGGCCACCCTGTCAGGGGACCTTTGAGTCTGGTTAGGGAAGGCTTGGAGAAAGCCTCCAGTAAGCCCCCCACAGGATGTATTCAGTTACATGCTGACTTTTAGGAACCAGACAGCATGCTTCAGGAAGCTCACCCAAGAGAACCAGGAAGCAGGCTAGAAAGACATGAAATGTTGGTATGGCCAGAATGCCACTCTGGTTGAGTTTCAGCCTGGCAAGAAAGTGTGGGTAATAGCTCCAGTGGAGCCTAGGGCTCTACAGGACAAGTGGACTGGGCCTTTTGAGGGGATGGAGCGCAAGAGTGATGTCACCTATCTGGTGTACTTGTAGACTCCGAGGAACCCTTTGAGGGGTCCTGCATGTGAACTGCCTCAAGCAACACTTTGAGAGGACAGAGGGAATAATGCTCTTGGCAACAGATGATGAGGTGGAGGAAGAGAGTGAACCCCTTCCTGACCTTCTGTCTGCCAAAGAGAAAGATTGTTCAGTGGAGGGTGTGAACCTCACCCCGTCCCTGACCCCAGAGCAACAGAGGGACTGTCACCAAGTGTTGGGACAGTTTGCCCCTCTATGTTCCTTGATCCCAGGGGTCATTCATTTGTGTACACATGATGTGGGCACTCGAGACAGTCCTCCTGTTAAACATAAGGTTGACAGAGTGACTGACAAGGTCAGGGCCATCATTAAGGATGAGGTACCCAAATGTTAGCTCTTGGGGTTATTGAGTTCTCTACTAGCTCTTGGGCCAGTCCTGTGATCTTGGTCTCAAAAGCTGCTGCTCCTCGTGCCCCTCCGTGACTCCGTCTGTGTGGATTACCGGGGACTCAATGCGGTCACTAAGACTGACGCGCTCCCCATCCCCCGAGCTGATGAACTCATTGATTCATTAGGGGCTGCCAAATACCCGAGCACGGTTGACCTAACTTCTGGATATTGGCAGATTGCTCTGACTGAGGGGGCGAAGGAGGGGTCTGCATTTCTACCCCAGGGGGGCACAATCAGTTTAGGGGGATGGCCTATGGGATGAAGAATGCCCCTGCCACCTTTCAGAGATTGCTTAACCAGGTGTTCGCTGGGCTGGATGATTTCAGTGCCGCCTACCTGGATGACATTGCTGTGTTCAGCTCCACTTGGGAGGAACATCTGCAGGACCTCTGTAGAGTGTTAAAGGCCCTGCAAAAGGCAGGCCTCACTATTAAAGCTAGCAAGTTCCAAATAGGGCAGGGTTCTGTAGTGTACTTGGGGCACCAGGTAGGGAGTGGCCAGGTGGCAACCCTACACCCCAAATTGATACTATTCTGGCTTGGGGGGAAACCCCCAAGACCCAGACTGAGGTGAAAGCCTTTTTAGGCCTCACAGGTTACTATGGGAGGTTTGTTAAGTGGTATGGCACCATTGTTGCTCCCTTAACAGAGTTAACCCCTTAAAAGAAACCAAAGAAGGTGATCTGGACTGAGTCCCACCAAACAGCTTTTGGTGCCCTGAAGGCAGCCATGTGCATGGCGCCCATGCTGAAGGCACCTGACTTTTCCAAGGAGTTTGTCATGCAGACTGACACTTCAATAATGGTGTGGGAGCAGTGTTGTCACAGCTAAACGAAGAGGGCCTGGATCAACCTGTAGCTTTCATCAGTAGGAGGTTACTTCCCAGGGGACGTAGGTGGAGTGTGATTGTGTGTGAAGCGTTTGCTGTGTTCTGGGCACTGACGAAGCTAAGACCCTACTTGTTTGGGACTCACTTATGGATTCAGACCCCCTCAGATGGTTAATGCAAATGAGGGTTGAGAGTTCAAAACTGTTGAGGTGGTCCATCTCCCTACAGGGGATGAACTTTATGGTTGAACACCACCCTGGAACAGAACACCCCAATGCTGATTTTCTGTCCGGATTCTTCCGCCTTAGTGATGAGAACTCCCATGAGGTTGGGCAGTTCTCCCCACTTTCAGCTGGTGGGACACATGTTAGACCGGGCATCCGTGGCGTGGTCTCCCCTAACTTTTTGTCTCTAATTCCCAGTTTCTGTGTGCTGGACTCTGTTTTAGCTGTTTTTGTTTCTCTGGGCACTTTACCACTGCTGACCAGTGCTAAAGTGCAAGTGCCCCCTATGTGAAATAATATGTATTGGATTTTCCATGATTGGCATATTTGATTTACTAATACGTCCCTAGTAAAGTGCACTAGAGGTGCCAAGGGCCTGTAGATCAAATGCTACTAGTGTGCCTGCAGCCCTTGTTGTGCCACCCACATTGGTAGCCCTGTAAACATGCCTCAAACCTGTCACTGCAGTGTCTGTGTGTGCAGCTTTAAATTGCCAAATCGACTTGGCAAGTGTACCCACTTGTGGGTGACTATGGTTTGGGTTCAGAGACTTACCACACAGTTCAAACAAAAGGTCTACAAAATGAATTGCCCCAAAATGCACAATGGTACTTAGTTTACCAAACAAAATATAATTTGACAAAACGTATTTGGAAGATACATTCCTGAACTAATGTGATGGGTGTGCCTGTGTTTCTCCAAAGAGACAGTCAGTTTGTGCATGTTTGCTACTGCCATCCTCAGGTCGTGCTCCACCTCAAGCCTTGAACAGTACTTTGGGCCTGATTTATACTTTTTTAGAGCCGCATTTGCATCATTTTTTAAGCAAAAGCGTTGCAAACTTACAAAATACAATTATATTTTGTAAGTTTGTTCCGCTTTTGCGTCGAAAAATGACACACATACTGTGCTAAAAAAGTACAAATCAGGCCCTTCGTCTTTAATACTGTCAATGCTGAGAAACCAATCTCATAAAAATATGATGAGCTAAAAGGAAGAAGAGCCTTAACTGCAATTTTTGACAAACCTGAATGTTCTTCAGACATTTTCAGCAAGATTTGCCCACTGAGATTTTCCTGAATTGCATCTGAAGAATGTGGTCGCTATGGACCTCAGTTAGGTCTTCCTGAAGGTGCATTAAAAGAAGAGTGCCTGCAGCCACTAGAAATGGTTGAAAGACCCAGTCATAAACATGATCAATGTCCTCCAGAAAGTACTTTTCTAAATTGTCCCTGAAAGAAGTCAAGTGATTTCTTATGACCTCAGCAGCACTTTCAAGTTCATATTCTTTGTTCTCAAGACAACCATGGCACTGCCGTAAGCAGGCCATCTTGAATTAGTCTTCTCCACAACTCCTGCTTTTTCTTGAAGGCAGATATTTATGTACATGGTGAAAGATGTACTTTCAGCTCCTTGCAAAGACAAATTCAAGGAATTTAATTCATCAAAGATGTCTTCAAGACATGCTAAAAGCACAAGCCAACGGGAATTACACCACTGTTCTGCTTTATAGGGGTCCAAATCCATAAAGAATTGTCGTATTTCATTTCTCAATTCAAAAATGTGATTCAGAACCTTCCCTCTAAATAACCATTGGACTTCTGTATGGAAAAGCAAACCATCATGTTCAGATCCCACTTCTGCTCATAAAATTGCAACAGCCGAGCTCTAGAGCCTTTATGAAATTAACAATTTTCACATCAGAATTCAAAACATCCCAAGTTCTCTAGCAATGTTTTGGACTACAAGGGCTTTCTGGTGTATCATACAGTGGGTCCATAGAATATGAGGAGACAGTTTCAACACTTTGGCCTTTAGGCCTGCCATAGTCCCACACATGGAAAAAGCACCATCCATACAGATCCCAACACAGCTGTACCATTTTAAATCATTGGAGCACAGGATGTCATTGCGAATATCAAACATGGCTGCTGATGTTGCCTGTCCCTTGATTGGTTTATCTTCCAATACTACAGATTTGTTGCAGTATTCGACATAAGCAATTAAATAAGCTTCTTTAGATAAGGCAGCCACTTCATCCAATTGCAAAGCAAACTAACTTGATTTCAAGCATGCTATGAGTTTTCTGTGGATGTCCTCCGGCATGCCAGCGATGCAGCAGAAAACTGTTGTATCTGAGAGCGGTACTATTTTAAACTTCTCTGCTTCTTTTTCACCAAGCATTGTCCTGGCCATGTCAAGAATTGCTGGAAGAATCACTTTTCCCCTTTGTAAAAGGCTTTTTTGTTTTTGGCAATGTGGTGTGCACCTTGGTAGGATGCTTTCAAGGCATTTATGGCCTGAGGACCACTTTTTCACAGTGTCTTTTTGGTGGATGATGTCTTTCAGCTTTCTGGCAAAAAATATGTATTCTTTCCTACCAGTGACCTGTGTTTAGTTAGTTTCCAAGTGGTGCTTTAATTTGTTTGATTTCAGTCTTTCATTAGCCAAGGTCATCCCACACACTGTAGCCTAATTTTACCATTTGTGGCGACGCAGGTGAATTTAAAATCCAGGTAGGTATCATACTTCCTCATTTTTGCAGCTTTTTTCTCACCATTTGTTTCGACCTTTCATTTGAGTGCCCTATCAGCTTTTGGCAGCAGGAAACAATCCATGTCAAATATGTGTTTGACCTATGACACAAAGTTCCAAAGTTCAATATTAATGAATAGCACAGACTTGCTGCTGCATGCAATGTAGCTGTCTTTTTTAACTCATAGCAGTTATCAAAATGTCTTTAAAAAAATCTTCTTATCTATAACACAAATAAAACATTAGGTTCCTTCTGCATGCTTAAAATAGAAATTGCAGCTGGTCCTGGCTTTTTTTACATGAATAGGCTTTGTGAGCCATTACCAAAGTTTCCCTTCCCTTAAGCTCCCACGCATTGATACACGGGTGAACGACATACTCCACCCTGGTAATGAGATCACAAATCTGTTGTTAGCGCCCATATTGATTAGTCTAGTGATTTCTCTGGAGGCTTCCACCTCCTGATCTCCTACCACCTCCTTCATGAAAGAGAGAAGGACTACAAGGTTGTTGTTCGTGTTATAATTGATCTCAGAAGGAAGCCCACTGCTATACAGCAAAAGCCACCCTTACTGCTAACTTGGAATCCCTGCCAGACACATGTAGGCTGTTGTGGTAGACTCTCTGTAGACTCTCAGTCACTCAATGATACATTGTATTCCTCTACTTACTTTATTGTCTTTGCTCTCATAATCTATCAACTTTCTTGCATTTAACTTCTCTTTCTCATCCCTCTTGCTCTTGTAGGAATGAAAGTCCTTACATGTGTGGACACTGGTGCCATTTGAAATTTTGTTAGACCTTTTGGCTTATCCAATAAGCCCCAAAATCACTTCTAATGCATTTGACAACTTCAAGACCACAGGGGTGCTCTATGTAGTTTTGTTTCACTTTGCCACCAGAGCACCACACTCTGCAAAACTGGGAATGCACCACAAGGCCACTCATACACATAACAGGGGGTGGCCACTGGCCTCCAACAGACATTGCGCAAACGTTTGTGTAGCCTGTTACCTTTACTTGTGGTGTACATTGAGAATGTGTTCTTCTGATGTTAAAAAAAATAGCATACAAAACAAGATGGTTGTTTCCTCAGGAGTAAGGGGCACGCACCATCCAAAATTCCCAGTACGTGGAGCAGTCTCAACGGCTCACAATTCTAACTTTGTAATCTGATTCAGATTTATTCACATTCAGTGAAGAGCTAATTTTACAGACGAAAGACTGACCTAAAGAGTTTTGACTACCTGGCTAGACCTACCTTAAGATAGCTTAACTCTGCTCAGGATTTCTGACTTGTGTGGGGCACAGATTACATTTAGTGGTCATGAAGACTTTCCTGCTGTATTCTGAGGAGGACTATCTATCAATCAATCAGAAATACCCCATTCAAAGAGTTTGTACTCTCTGCCTGGAAATTCATATTTCCCTGACAGGTTGGTGCCCGAGCATCCTCTCCTTCATGACAGCCTGAAATGAAAGCCTGCAAAAATTATCTCCACTTTTGCCACCTGTTGTTATGATTTCTGAATGTGGGGCCCACCTTGATACTCTCTGGCTTCCGCTAGGGCCACCAAGCTTCCGTCAAATACTGAAACTTTGTAAAGCAGGGCAGTTTTAAACTTGTAAAGGCCAAGCTGTATATGGGGTTTCCAAGGTATGGGAGACTGCATGCATTTTTGATTGTTGCAGACAATATTTGTGGTATTAGCACAGACATCAACAGTAAAAACAGTCCACCAGACCAAAAAACAGGCGAGGAAGAAGCCAAAACAAGCCCACACACTGGCCTGACTGGCGAGCTCTTTGGTCACTGCCAAACTGCCCCATATGCAGGGCTACTGGAATTATGAGACATGGGAGGAACAAATTATGAGGCAGGGTAGAAAAAATTGTATGGTAAGAAAATGTAAATAATCCTACGTGATGCAGCATATTTATGTATTTTGAAGATAGTATTGCTTCATTATTTTGACGTTTTTACACACTGTAACACTGTGCAAATAGTTCACCTCATTTGTACCAGTTTATCACAAAAATAAAAACATAACCATCAGATAGATGTCTAGTCAACCTTTGTGAAGGGTCTTCCACTCTGCAGGAATACATGTTGCCACATTTTCAGAAACTATTGATGCGATTGAGCTCGAAACAATAATTTGGGGTTAAAATCTGCAGATTATGGATTAAGCGGAAACTGAAACAAATCTACAACTATGTGGAAAACACCGCACCAGCAAATTTGCATACTCTTAGTGTCCCTCCCTGCCTATTACAGGGCAGTCAGAGCCTAACCACCACTGCTCAACCAGAACCAATTGCTGTTCCTTACCAAGCCTGCATGGCACTCTGCCCTCTGGACACTGCTCCCCATCCATTGAACCCTGCACTCCTCTCCGCTCCTTTAAACAAAGCACCAATTACTCAATGTTGTGAGCAACTTTTCAATATACAGACATGAAAATGATTACAACTGAAAATCCTTGTTTTTGTGAGTGGCGGTATTTGTTTTTTCCACCTGCAACAACATCCACGTACAGAGTACAAAGTTCATAGCACTGTGGGGACACCAGAGATGATGGCAGCAGCTAACAGCAGGGGCAGAGCAGAGCAATCCCAAAGACGGCAGTGGGGAAGGTGGAGGTCAGAAAAACAAAGGTGGTGAGGGTAGCAAAGGAGAGATGGTAGAAATGTAACCAGTATCATCAGCAGTTGAAAGCTGATTTTTTATATGAGAAAGATCTTCAAGGAGGAAGAAAGTATTGTGGGAAATATTTTCAGGAGAATTCTTATAAATAGGAATGTGTGTGTGTGTTTGTGCATGTTTGTTTGTTGGTATGTCTGCAAGGTGAAAGACCAGGGCATGGTGGATGACTTGGGAGGCGGGGGCAGAGGCACCTTACTTACTAGTTTTGCAAAGCTTCGGTTGCCTTGGAAACCTGGAAACATTGAGGAGATCCCAGCAAAGAGGCAGTCATGAGGAAGAAGCATGAAAAGGACACAAGGTGAAAAAACACAACAGCAGCAACGAGAAAGACCAGGAAAAGCAACAGGATGGACTGCAAGACAGTGGCAACACAACTGAATATCGAATAGCCCTTTGAGATGCCACTGTTTGGAATCCAAAATAAAGAGCAAACATTTTTGATTCCAGTTCCAGGTAGTTTCATGCAGAAGTGCGACTATGGAATGTACAACCCCCTTTTCATGACTCACAGCCCCCCTGGGGGTCACGCCCAATAGATTGAAGACTTATGTTCTAAAGGAATTTAACTTAGTCCAACATGTGGTGGGGCTGACCCATAAGGCCAGTCACACATTTGACCTAATTTTGTCTTACTCCTTGAATATTCAGATAGTCTATTCTTCTGGCCAGCTGTACATCTGAGTCTCCACTTAACCTGTGCTTCTCAGATATTCTCAAATTGGCCGCACCGAGGATCAATCCCATCTTTAATAAATTGATGAACGACTCACTGGAGAAAGCAATAGTGCCACAGAGTTGGAAGTAGGCCTTGCTTCCACTTCTACTGAAGAATGTTTATGTGGACCCTATGGTGCATAGCAACTTCAGACCCATCTCTTTTCTGCTGGGTCAATCATCAACTCTCCCAGTTTTTGGAAAATTACAATCTACTCCATGATTGGCTTGTGTGCTGGTTACAGCATGGAATCCACACTTCTGGTGGTCGCTGAATTCATCAGGGACAATCTTGATCAGGGAGCGGTAGCCATGGTTGTCCTTTTTAACTTGTCAGTGGTTTTCAAAATAGTCTCCCACTCCATTCTTCTGGAAAGATTATGGAACGTGGGCACTCAAGGCCTATCTTGGGCCTGGCTCAAGTCTTATCTGGAGGGCAGATCCACCCCCCTTTACATCCTCTGACAAACTGCTTGAGTACAGGGTTCCTCAGGGCTTCGCCTTGAGTCCACCTATTTTTAATATCTATCAGTCCCCACTGGTAATTTGGTGGGGGAATGGGGCATAAGAGTCGCCTCATTCATCAGTGACATGCAGTTGATGGTCTCATTCCAGCAGAACGACATGGGAGCATTGACTGCATCCAAGGGTTGTCTGAGGGCTGTTGGCGAATGAATGAATGTGAGTTTCCTCACATTGAACTCTGGCAAAACAGAGATACTCTTTATTGGCACTGACAGTCACCCAGAGACACACAACTGGTGATCTTCTAAGCTACACCCCCCCATCTGTGGTAAGAACTCTTGGGGTCAAGTTTGGCTCCAATCTATCTTTTGAACCTTAAGTTAGAGCTGTGTCAGCTAGCTGCTTTCTCACATTGAAATCGGTCAGGAAGATGACTCTCTGGATTCCTGAGGACAACCATACATCTATCATCCATGCCCTGGCAACCTCAAAACTTGATTATGCGCATACCCTCTACTTAGGTCTACCATCAAATCTGCTTTACTGTTTGCAGATTATTCAGAATGCTGCAGCTCGGCTGATTCTGAAGATTCTGTCTTGTTCCTCTGTTGCGGCCTCCCGGCGCAGTCTTCATTGGCTGCCCATTGTCAGCTGCATCAAATTTAAAGCCCTAACGTTCACCTACAGAGGCACCTGCTATCTAGAGAAAAGACTGCATCCTTACCATCAGGAGGGATCACTACAATCCAGTGGACAAAAACTTCCATGAGTTCCTAGGGCCCGTAAGGCAACAAGAGGTGGTCACTTCTTTTCCTTCTTAACCACCAAACTATGTAATTCTTTGCCTTCAACTCTTAGCCTTGCCCCCACTGAATCAATCTTTCATAAACTGCTTGAGACCTATCTGTTTGATATATAGGCCTCCTGCTCTGGGTCTGATCAACTGTTTGTTTTATTTTAAAGCCGCTAGCACCAGGGTTCCTGCTCAGATGCAGCCGTACACTTTATAAATTTGATTGTTTTGATTAGATTGGGGCAGATTGGGTAGCTTGAGGTGGAGTGGGGTAGTTTGGAGTGAATTTGGGTAAATTGGAGTGGAGTTGGGTAGATTGGGTTTGTTTAGAGCAGAGTAGGGTAGATTGGAGTGGAATGGGTTAGATCAGAGTGTAGTGGGGTAGGTTGATGCAGAGTGGAGTAGGTAGATTGGGATGGAGTGGAGTGTAGGGATGTAGATTAGGGTAGATTGAAATAGAATGGTGTGGGTTATTGGGGCAGATTACAGTGGACTGCAATTAGGTTGATTGGGGTGGATTGAAGTGGAGTGAGATTGACTGAAGTAGGGTGAAGCAGGGTAGATTGGTTCAGGTTAGAGCTGGTTAGTTTGTGATAAATTGTCGTGGGGTAGATTGGAGTGGAGTGGGGTGGATTGGGATAGATTGGAATGGAGTGGTGTAGATTGGAGTAGGTAGATCAGGGTGTGGTAGAGTGGAGTGGAGTGGGGTAGATTGGAGTGAAGTGGGGTAGACTGGAGTGGGATAGATTGGAGTGGGGTAAATTGGAGTGAGGTAGATTGGGGTAGATTGGAGTGTAGTGGGATAGATTGGAGTGAAATGGGTAGATTGGGGCTCAGTGGGGAAGATTTGGGTAAACTAGAGTGGAGTAGGCTGGATTAGGGTAGATTGGAGTGGGGTAAATTAGAGTGGGGATTGGTGTAGATTGGAATGGGGTTGATTGCAGCAGAGTAGGGTGGAGTGGGGTAGATACAGTTAGATTGAAGTGGGCTACATTGGAGTAGATTGGAGTGGAGTGGGGTAGATTAAGTGAAGTGGAATGGTAAAGACTGGTGTAGATCGGGGTAGAATGGGGTAGATTCGGGTGGAATGTGGTAGACTGAGGTGGAGTACAGTAGGATAGATTGGAATGGAGTAAATTGGAGTGGAGTGGAGTGGGGTAGATTGGGGTAGAGTGCAGTGGGGGAGTATGGTAGATGAAATGGGGTAGATTAGAGCGGGGTAGATAGTGGTTGAGTAGGGTGGAGTGGGGGAGATTGGGGTAGATAGGAGTGGACTGGGCTAGATTTGGATAAATTGGAGTGGAGTAGATTGAATAGAGAGAGGTGGGGTACGCTGGAGTGGATTGGGGTAGATTGGAGTACATTGAATTGGAGTGTGGTAAAGTGGGGGAGAGTTCAGTGGAGTGGGGTATATTGGAGTAGATTGGAGTGGAATGGTGCAGACTGGGGTGAAGTGGAGTAGATTTAGGTGGAGTAATGTGGAGTAGGGTGGGGTGGAATGAAATGGAGTGGGGTAGATTGGGTGGAGTGGAGTAGACTGGAGTCAAGTGGAGTGGGATAGATTGGTATGGAGTAGAGGCAGACTGGAGTGGAATAGGGTAGATTGGGGCAATTTGGAGTAGAGTGAGGTAGATTGGTGTACAGTGAAGAGGGGTAGATTGGAGTGCTGTGGGTAGACTGGGGTAAACTGGAGTGTGGTAGATTGATGTGGGGTAGATTGGAGTGGAGTGGGCGATATTGGGGTAGAGTGGGGTGTATTAGAGTAGATCAGCGTAGAGTGAGGTATATTGGAGTGGAATGGGTTAGATTGGAGTGGAGTGGGGTAGATTTGAGTGCAGTGTAGCAAATTAGAGTGGAGTGACATAGATTGGGGTAGAGTGGAGTGTGGCAGATTGGGGGAGGATGGAGTGAAGTGGATTAGAATGGGGTAGCTTGGAGTGGAGTGATATAGATGGGGGTATATTTGAGTTGTGTAGACTGGAGAGAAGTTAATAGGAGGGGGTAGAGTATGGTAGAGTAGATTAGAGTGGGGTGGAGTGCGGTGGATTGGGGTAGGTTTGGGTGGATTTGTGTAGACTGTGTAGATTGGGGTGCAGTGGGGTAGATAGGAGTGGAGTTGGGGAGATTGAGTGGAGAGAAGTAGATTGAAGTGGAATGAGGTAGATTTCAGTGCAGTGGAGTGGTGTAGGTTGAGGTAAAGTGGAGTGGGGCAGATGGAGTAGAGTGGCATGGAGTAGATTGTGGTAGATTGGAGTGGAGTAGATTGGAGAGGAGTCAACTGAAGGGGTTGTGTGGGGTAGATTTGTGTATGATGGTGTAAAATAGGACAGATTGGGTAGACTGGGGAGGAGTGGGGTACACTGGAGCTGAGTTGGGTAGTTTGGAGTGGAGTGGGGTAGAATGGGGTAGACTGGAGTTGAGTGGGGTGGACTGGAGCGGAGTGGAGTAGATTGGAGCGGAGTGGAGTAGATTGGGGTAGAGTGGAGTGGGATAGTTTGGGGTAGATTGGAGTTGAATGGTAGAGGGTGTATTGGCATATATTGGGTAGATTGGGGTGGATTGGTGTGTAGTAGATTGGAGATGAGTTGGATAGATTGCTGTGAAGTGAAGTTGGGTGTTTGTGTAGATTGGAATTGGTTAGATTGTGATAGATTCTAGTGGGGAAGATTGGAGTGGAGTGGGGTAGTTTGGGGTATACTGGAGTGGAGTGGTGTAGATTGGAGTGGAGTGAAGTGGAGGGGTTAATTTGGAGAGTAGTTGGTAGAATGGAGTGGATTTGTGTGTGGGAGTGAAGTGTGGTAGACTGGGGTGGACTGGAGTAGATTGGGGTGGGATAGTTGGGAGTGGTGTAGATTGGGTAAGAATAGGCTACATTGGGGTGGAGTGGGTATATCAGAGTGTAATGGGGAGATTGTAGTACCTTGGGGTAGACTGGGGTAGTTTGGAGTGGAGTGGGGTAGATTGGGGTAGGGTAGGATGAACTGGGGTATATTGGAATGGAGTGGGGTAGATTGAGAATAGTGAGGTAGCCTGGGGTCAATTGGAGCGGGGTAGATTGGAGTTGAGTAAGGTAGATTGGAGTGGAGTGGGATAGATTGAGCTAAAGTGGAGTGGGCTAGACGGAGTGGAGTAGCTTGGCATGGAAAGGGGTAGATTGGGGTCATGTGCAGTAGATTGGAATGCAGTAGAGTAGATTGGAGTGGGATAGATTGGGGTACACTGGAGTGCAGTGGAGTGGGGTAAAGTGGATTGGGGTAGATTGAGTGGAGTGGTGTAGACTGGGTTACAGTGCAGTGGAGTGGAGGGAGATTGGTGGAGAATGGAGCAGAATGGGGTAGATTGTAGAGGGGTAGACTGGACCGCTTTAGAATAGGGGGGTAGGGCAGGTGGGTGAGGTAGATTGGAGTGGGTGAAGTTGGGTGTATTGGAATAGATAGCTGTGGGTTGGGTAGCTGAGGTGGAGCTGGGTAGATTGGAATGGAGTGGAATATGCAGGGGTGGAGTTTTGTAGACGGGGATATATTGGAGTGGAGAATGGATAGAAGTGGAGTGGAGTGGAACAGATTGGGGTAGAGATGAGTGGGTTGTTTGATGTAGAAGAGTGGAGTGGAGTGGGGTAGATTAGGATAAATTGAAGTGGAGTGCCATAGACTGGGGTAGATAGGATTGGAGTTTGGTCAGATTGGGGTAGATTGGATTGGACTGGGATAGACTGAGGTGGAGTGGGGTAGATTGAAGTATATTGAATTTGGTCACATTGTGGTAGATTGGAGTGGGGTAGATTGGAGTGGAACGGAGCAGGGTAAATTTAAATGGAGTTGAGGAGATTGGAGTTGGATAGATGGGAGTGGGGTACATTAAAACGGCTAGATTGGGGAGATTGGGGTGGAGTGGGGTAGAGTGCGGTGGAATGAGGGAGACTAAAGGGAGTGAGGTAAACTGGTTGTAGTGGAATGGGGTACATTAGGGTGGAGCAGGTCAATTGGGGTTGATTGGAATACAGTAGGGTACATTGGAGTGCAGTGCTATATATTGGGGTATATTGGAGTTTGGTAGATCAGTCACGACTGATTTACATATGGCTGGGTCCAACCTGGAGTGGGTAGTGAGCAAAAAACCAATGGATTAAACCCAGATCTTTGTGACTGGGGGTGAATGGCTGCATTGTTCAGCATTTTATCCGTCATCTGTTCTTTTTATTTTAAGAAAGTGGCCATTTTTTGCTTAACCATTCTCTGCCTCTGCCTGGCTGCTGAATACACGTCTGGGTCGGACTGACAGTTGGGCTGTTTGTGAATTCACTCTAGACCAGCGGTCTTCAAACTGGGGGGGGCGGACCCCCCTAGGGGGACCTCAAGTGATCCCTGGGGGGGGGCTCCAGGCTCTGGCCAAAAGAAAGATTATAGAAAGATTATACATGTAACAATGCTTTGCTTTAAGCAGAAAAATTTGTATTGCATTTGTAAAAAGGTAACATAACTTAACTGTAATGTTTAAATAATAAGTCTAGACTTATTTAAACATTGACAACTTAATAGAATAGTTATGAAAAATTCTGAGGTGGGTGATGATTTATGTTTTCCCACTGGGGGCGCTGCATGTGGAAGCACATACCATTTGCCCAATCAGAGTAGTAGGAAGCAAGATCAACATGCAGGCGAGTCACATGTACAAATGCCAGGTTTTGAGACTCACAAATTGCGAGTCTTATCGACTCACAATTTGCAACGTGCAAAACCTGATGTCTAACAGTGTCTCAGACACTGCTAGCGATTTCCAAACGGGTCACAAGGGACTTGCCTCGTTATTATTCATGAGGCAAGTCACAAATTGCAACCCATTTGGGAATGGCCTCACTCACTCACCAGGGATGGTGGGGTTAGTGGCTACTTTTTCAATCCAGCAGTTTTATTTTAGGGTCAAGAACGCAAAGCTCTTTGTCCATGGTGTAATCTCTCTGTGGGCTTTAACCACACCCATGACATGCCCATCAGTTTGTTTGGTCCATGGACTTGCTTTTTAAAATGTACTTGATTTCATTAGTGAAAGGCATGCACATGTCATGCCTTTTCCGGTGTTTAGCCCTCCTCGAGCGCACCGGCCAACTACTGAAAACATACGAGGCTCAATGTTTTCCATATGGTTTGTGGATAATTGCACTTTTGCCGGTTACATGGATATTTGCACTTTTGCCGATACGTTTCACTGCGAGCAAACTTCTGTTTCCTTTGGTCTTTCTGCTTCGTGCTCATGGCTCGCTCATGTGAAACTGTTTTACATTTCAGTTTACGGGGCAAGAAAAGTCCGGTTAGGAGTTTAAAACGCTAAGAGCTCTAACTCGAGCAAACGCAAGACCCATTGTATTGCAAATGCTTGTGTTTTTTAATGCAGCCCGTTTGAAGGAAAACGGAATGCATTTCAAAAATAAAAATGAAGCATTTCAGTTTCATTTTTTCAGAGTAGGCAGTGATCTGTGGGACCACTGCCTGCTCTGAAAAAATGTTTACACCCCTATTCACAAAGCAGAAGGGGTCCCTTAGGGACCCTGTCCCGCTTGCGAATGGGTTAACACTAATTTGAAATTGGTGTTAACTGCGATTCTTTTGCGACCACACTCACGGTCACAAAACAATCATACATACCACTGTGACTCGCAATTAGGAAGGGATGCCCTTGGAACTCTTCTTCCTAAATGAGACTCGCAAACCTATTTTGCGATTCGGTAAATAGATTACTGAATTAGAAAATAGCATTTGTACATACCAAAATGCTTTTTTCTGTGCGCAAATGGCCCGATTCTGCAAATCAGGCTGTTTGTGCACAGAAAAGAGCTTTGTACTTCTGGCCCTTAGTTCCTACAGCCTCGTAAAGCTATTATTCTGGTGAGTGGAAAAGGTATAGTAAGAGTTGCACTGTCAAGCCAGACCTGAAAAAGGAAGAAGTGGAAATTCTTATTTTTTCGTGATTTCTTCATTCTTCATTTTCTGCCTAGTGGAAATTCAGCGTTTGCGCATTTTACGCATGTGAGACCTCCTAGAAAAGTACGATTGTGTATAGTTCCTGGAGTACACCTGATATTATTTTGCTCCAAACCTTGGAGTAACCCTACTTGAGTTTGTGACTTTCTTTACTTGATCTTTGGCTATTATGCCCCATGTGCACATCACAAAATGAAAACAATTAAATGTAATACGCTCCAGAATACTACTAAGGAAGCTGTATATTAATGATCACTTGGTCCTGTTTGTTTTAAAGGAATGTGTGAGATGTCATTCCTTGAGAGAGATGCCTGATAAGGATATATTTTCCTGCATTACATTAGGCAGCGATTTCCTTATTGATATTTGCTTCCAGTAAATGCAGTCTCCTCTTTGTGTCTTTGTGTTTTCCCATCACATGCATATGTATGCCGTTCTTGCTATTTATTTCCCCCAAATTAAGTTGCCACTCTTGATTATGACTGGCAGTGGTTAAGCTGAAGCGCTGATAAGGGAATACTTCTTCGCGGCATAAAAACTGATATCAGTGGCACAGAGGGGAAGAGTTCTCTAAGCTTGTTGTTATGCTTCAAAAGCATGCATAAAAGTTCTCATTAAGGTCTAATTTAAATTAAAGGTTTGAAAAAAGCGCAATTTATGGCCCTGTGTCTAGCCTATTAATTACAATAGCCGGCAGGCTTCCAGTCTGCCTTCACATTAAACTATGGAAAGCGAGGAGAGATTGCTGATTCTGTTATTTAATAAGGAGAGCCTCGACGCGTTCTAGGACCACACAAAATGGAAAGTCAGCAGCTTGCCAAACTCCACAGAAAACAGTAAACCCGCACGGGATGGTGCTTGTGTCATTCTCAGACGCATGCCGGGTCTCATATTTATAAGGAATGGCGCAAGCCGGCGATAAGGGCTAGCCTGCGTCCTGAAAAACAATGCTAGCTGGGTGGGGGTTGCAATAGGGAAGGAGAAGGTTGTGCTTCAAAAAATGATGCTAGCCTGGTTAGAGGCAAAAAATGCCTCTAACCAGACTAGCGACATTTTCTGGCGCACAACCACCAAAAACATGACTCCTGTCTTAGGAAAGACAAGATTCATGGCCACCATCCCAATGGCCAGCACAGGGGGCAAGTGTCCTGTGATCGTGGCCATTGCACCCTGTGCCATGCAGGGGGCCCCTAGTTAGGGCGCCCGATGGCAAAAAAAAGGTATTAAAAATACTTACCTGGACTTACCTGGGATGGGGTCCCCCATCATCCGGTGTCCCTCGGGGGGGTTCCTGGGGCCTGGGGAGGGCACATGTGGGCCCATTCCATGGTGTTTAACCATGGAAATGGGTCCACAGGTCCCCTAACGCCTGGTCTGACCCAGGCATTAAATAATGGTAATAAGCAAGCTTAGCACCATTATTTAGCCCCGCCTCCCACCCATGCGTCATTTTAGAATGAGGGGATTAAATATGGCACTATGGGGAAAGCACCATTTTTTGGATGGGAACGCCTACCTTGCAGCTCATTGACGCAAGGTAGGTTCACGCATCCAAAAAATGGTGCAAATATTTTGATGCTAGACATGTCTAGCGTCAAACCATAAATATGAAGTTAAGTTTGCACCGAATTTGCCTCAACAAAAATGACGCAAATTCAGCGCAAACAGAGTATAAACATGCCCCATAAGGCGGTACAACAGTTGCAGCAATCACGTGTGGAGCACCAAATCCCAAAGTGTCACATAGTGCCAAAACCCGGATAATGTATGCAAAGGCAGTGTAATGAAGCGATAGCAGCAATTCGATGCTACAGCCGGAATGCGCTTTATAAATACAAATACAAATACAAAATACAAATAGCAGTGCAAACTCCATGAGAGTTCCATGCAAAACCCAATCTAAGCCATAGAGCGATCCCTGTTCCGAATGAGATAGATGTTTTTAGTGATCTAGAGGAACACTGCGTGATATTTATATATGTAGGCTCATATTTATCATTATTTCTCGCAGCAAGCCCCCTTGCTGCACTGTGCTCAGTGAAAGGGAAAGGGCAGGAATGACATACATTTAACAAGATACTGCGCATTCCTGTCTTTTCCTAGCGATTGCACATTTTGAGTGCCTACCGCCAATGCAGGCACCTTTGCGCTGTCGTGAAAGGGTGCCTGTGTTGTAGGCATGATTGTTTTCGTGAGGGAAGGGGTGCCTTCCTGCAAAAAAACAATCCTGAGTTATTTTCCTCTTTCAATGTTTGCTGCAGAATGCAACATATAGAAAGTGGAAAAAAACTAGGAGAAATAAAGATAATTCTCCTCTTTTATGCCTCACCTAGGGAGACCTATTGTTTTGAAACATTCCCAGGTCTACCACTAATGGTAAATCTAGAAAAGCACCAAAACCTATGGGTGGAGGCTTGGAACACCGATGCTCCACCTATGGAGTGCCTTCCTGGGGTGAGTAACACAAGGCAGTGATTTGCACTGCCTTTCGTTACTTTAGATATATCAAGCCATGCAAGGTCAAGCAAGGTGGCCTTGTTTGGCTGGTTAAATCTCACGTAGGTTTTGTGTGAGCCGGGCGATGTCTTGCGTGACGCAAGGGCGATGCAATACCTTGATAAATCTTGCCCGTAACACGTGCTTTCTTCAAAATTACATATTACCTGGCTTACTCATGGGTGGTTGGCTTTAGCATAGAGATTTATACTGGAGGATGTGCCTCAAGTACAAAACTGTTGGAACACATTGCTCTCTAGTCTTTGTATCTTTTGTGGAAATTTCCTAAGAACTGATTGAAGAGATGTGTTTCAGGTTAAACTAATCTTACTGGCTCAGGTCTCATACCGAAGTAATTCTGTTAAATAATGTGAAAAAAAATCATCGTCAATGAAAAAGATTAAAAGTTTGCATATGAATCATGAATTAGCAGGAAAAGCAAAATGTATGAGTGGGAGAGGATGTGGTGTTACAGCCAGAACTGCCACCTTTGGCAGTAAAGAGCCAGGTTTGAGTGTCGGGTGTCAACTCGTCAGCCAATAATTCCTGGCAAATCGCTATAAATTTGCCTATGGCAAAAAAAAAAAATTGACTTTTTGTAATGTAACTGGGTCTCAAGTAAAGTGCTACAATGTCCTTGGGTTGAGTTTGAGGAACATAAAGCTGCAAAAAATAAACTGCCTTTAGATACCAATGAAATGTTGTAAATTACCATCTTTAGCGTGGTGTTACCCCAAATTTTTGCCTTCCTTAACTGAACCCGTTTTTGTTGGATATACGACTGCACACTTTACTCCTGGTAAGCAGTGATTAAGTGTTTGTGTTTTCCACTTTAAACATGGTCAAACTGACATATTGATAATTGACACATTTATTTTGCATACAAGACCCTAGTGCATTGTACTGCCTGTACTCAAGTACTGTACATTAAATGCTGTTAGTGGTCTGTAGCTCTCATTGCGCCACCCCTAAAGTAGCACTACAAAACATGTCTCCAGACCTGCCCCACAGCCTGGGTATGCAGTTTTACATTGTCATTTTGACCTGACAAAAAAAAGCTCCTGCCAACGCCTCAACTTTCCTTTTCTACTTATAAGTCACCCATAAGGCTGGCCCTAAATGACAGTATGGCAAGGTGGGTGGTATGTAAAAAGGAGGACATGCATTATTTAATGTTGTACATGTCCTGGCAGTGAAACCCCCCCAAAGTCAGTTTTCACTGTAGCAAGACTGGCACTTATGTAGGAAAACACTTGATGGCATTATAACAACTTATAATGCTCAATGTCAGCTTGGGAGCAGCTAGGAAAATGTTTCAGTGACTTATTTTAATAGTAGATTAAAACGCAAACTAACAGTATATTTGGATATTATATTACTATTGTGAAAATGACACTTTGAGAAAGTTGTATTTTTCCTTCCTAAGCTACATGGTGCGTTTCTGCAGGTGTCCAGTGCCACCTGACTGTTGATTGGCTCCCCAGTGATGAGATGTGGATTGTTCCCAGATAGAGGGCAAAAGGATTGGGTCTGGGAAAGTGTTTTTCTTCCTTGAGTATGATTGCCAAAGGTGCTGTGCTAAGGCCCTTCCTGAGTCTCAAAGGGGCATATCCTGTCACTGACAAATGCAGCTCACACCTAGGCCTGTCTCCCTTTGTCTTCGTGGTCAGCTTGGCTCAAACCTAGTGAGTATGGGTAGCTGCATCAGAACTGGTTTGAGGGGGCGTGGCTAGCGGGCCAAGAGGGCTGATGTGATCTGATCGTGCCCCGCGACTCATCCCCGGTTTATCCAGCCACATAACGGTACGGGGGCTAGTGAGCACCAACTGCCCTACGCTCAGCTGAGCGGAGCCTCCGGTGCGTCAGTGGCTTCGATTGCGGCAGAAGGAGACGCCGCGATCGCTGCAGACGCTGTGCTGACACATGTGGGACCAACGGCGGCGGAATCCCTTGAGGTGACAGGAGGAGCGGACCTAGCTGGGGGAACTCGCTGCAGCCGCGCACGGACCGCGACGTCGGCGGTGCCTGGAGGGACATCATCTGCGGGGCTGGGCTGTGTGCCTGGTCTGGGGGTGCCGGCACGCCACTGATACTTGCTGCCCCTGGTGATTGGAGATGGAACTGGGCCTTCTGCGACCCTATAAGCGAGATAAGTGCAGCGTGGCCCCCCCTTCATGTCCTGGACACCCTGCAGCTGCTTGCAAGTTTTGGCACGATCCCGCGCCGTGTATACCTGGACTAGGCGCCTGTTGTGGAGGCACCATGCTGGGCGGAGAAGCTGCTCGTGCTGCTGCGTCCCACTATATTTGATGCGCACGCAAGCGGGCCTGTCTGGCTTCTGCACTAGTTATTTATGAGCTGGCCCTCTATTCCGCTGACAGCTGCGTCCTGAACGGAGGAGGCTTCTTACCAACCCCCTGGTTGACTATTACTGTTTTGTGGGCCGGAGAGCGGCTGATTTACTTTTATTGGGAGACACTCAGTTACACTGCAATTAACTGATCAACTTGCCTGTCTAGTACAGGTCTGGCAGTGATTTGGATTATCTGGTTACGCGCGTGGGACGGGAGTCGGGGCTGCTCATGCTGCCGCGCCCTCCTCCTAAACGGCGTGTGCAAACAGACCCCTCCTGACCGGCCGTGCTGAGGCTTGACTTGTGCATATGGTGACACCCTGCGGCAGTGCACACAATTTCTTTGTCACTAATATGGCGGGCGCAGGCCGCCTCCGCTCCGGAACTGGCGTCAAATCATCATCGGAAGCACTGCATCAGGACAGTCAAAAATTAGACGCTGTGCTGGCTGCGGTGGAGCGCATAGGTGATTCGTTGGAGCAGGCCCGTGCTTCCCTGGAAGGCAAGATAGATAAGGTGACCAGCAATCTTACCCTGCTACATGCAGACCACCGCAAGCTAGCAGATAGGACATGCACACTCGAGGGCGGGCCTGGCGAGCAGGCACCCACGACATCTCGGCTGGAGTCTTCGCTGCAGGATGCTCTGACTCGCATAGGCGAACTGGAATACCGTGCCGAGGACGCAGAGGGCCACACCTGGAGGAACAACATTCGGGTCATTGGCCCTCCGGAAGGCGTGGAGGGCCGGGATGCGGTTGCCTACTCTGAATCTTGGCTGCGGGGACTGGTGCCGGATGGATCCCTGACGTCTTTCTTCTTGGTGGAGCTTGTGCATAGGGTCCCTGTTAGACCGCAACTGTTCTGCTCCAACTGCTCCACTATGCAGAGAGGGATATTATCCTCCGGGCGGTCAGGTCTTCACCCCAAATCCAAGTCGACAATGCCCAGGTCATGCTGTTTCCTGATTACATGCTGGCTGTACAAAGAGAACGCGCCTCCTACTTGCTTTTAAAACGTAAGCTCCGAGCCCTTAACCTCACGTACTCTCTTTTGTTCCCAGCCAGACTCCGCATTACAATCAAGAATAAGTCTCACTTCTTTACTACACCAGAGTCGGCATGGGAGTAGATGGAGTCTACTGGCCATGTCAGTGGACGAGGCCCAGAAGCAGACGCACCGATAACACTGGGTCGCCGCTCCCACAGGAGACAAAACCGTAGAACTCTCTCTGCCGCCCCAAGGAAGGTGAACCATACCCCTGATCTGGAGCAGATTATTCATGAGCGTCGCTGTGCACTGCAGTCGGCAGCAGCTATTAATGTTCTCCCAATTGTTTCAGAAGCAGAGACTGAACTCTCACAGTCTAACAGCAAGGAACCTTCTTCACTTGAGCACTCTTCCGAGATGGGGTCCCCGGTGAACCTGGAGGTGACACCCGGGACAGCGGATAATCTGCTCTAACGCTTTTATATTGATCTCTGACTACTGTTGGCACTCTAGGAGTACACCCCCATGGGAACGTTCTCTCCTTAGTTGCTGCAGTCTCTATATTTGGGTGTGCTTTTTGTACTGCCTGCTCCATGATCTGATGGGGACTCTGATCACTGTGGAGCGACTCCTGGCACACTTGGGCGCCGATGGGGACCCCCTATGGAGCACATCACATTTTTTCGCACTCTTGTACCCCTCATGCCTCTACTAGTCTCACTTCCATTGGTCCCCCCCATTCATATTTCCCGGGGACCCTGCCCTACTTTACGACCACCTCTAATTTACCTGGCTTACCCCACTCTCCTAATAGTGGAGATTTGTAGTTCATACCTGTTTTGTTGACCTCATGGGTTATTCGGTTTGGGCAGATACCAGTTGTCCCTCTGCTCTAATGGTATTTTTTTGCTAGTTTTGGAATGGAACCTGGACTCTCTTAGCCTGCCGATCTACTGGAACCCCACTGTTCTTTATACAGCCTCTCTTGTATGAGACACTCAGCTGTTTAGTTGTAATCGTCACTATGACTCACCATGAACACATACTCCGCTCTTACATGGAATGTGCGCGGCATACACACGCCCGCGCATGGATATTCCATATACTCCTATCTCAAAAGACACACAATATACATAGCTTTCTTGCAAGAAACACATCTACCACAGCCCAAGGTGCCTCGCTTGCAACGGCGATGGAAGGGACAGCTATATGCGACAGGTTACTCCTCTTATGCCAGAGGTGCCTTGGTTTGGATCAGGCCGGGCACCCCCTTTGTAGCAGAGGATCACATTGTTGACGAGCAGGGGCGCTATGCCTTGGTGCGAGGGCGACTCTCGGGCTGAGCCATGGTGCTGGGCTCCATATATGCACCAAACACGGATCAGGCCTCTTTCCTCCGCTCCCTGTCCAGCCAGCTGTCGAGATGGAGTGATTATCCTTGGTTATTGGGGGGGGGGACATTAACAGTGTATTGGATCCTGACTTAGACCAATCCTTCCCTCCATTACCCATGGCGCCTACTGTGGTTGCTGCACATGTGCTGAACACCTGGATCCAGAACTGGTCCCTACTGGACATTTGGACCCACCGCAATGCTACTGCCAGGGTCTATTCGTACTACTCCGCCCCACACCACTTACATGTCCGTCTTGATAGGCTTCTCTGCACAAATTTTCTTTATCCTACAGTGTTGGACATTGATTATTTGGGTCGCACTCATTCGGATCACAATCCACAGCTCATGCGACTGGGGTGGGATACTTCCTCCTCAAGTATTCCTACCTGGATGCTCCGACCTGAGCTCATAGAGGACGCAGCATTTAGAGCATCGCTGGATGGGGCGATCCTCGAATACTTTGAACATAACACAGGCACGGCGCCCGGCTTGATCGAATGGGATGCTTTTAAGGTCTTTGTTAGAGGCCACTGCATGGGAACGCAGTGGAATTTGCGACGTTCTCCTGAAAGTGCTCTTACTCGGGTGGAACGGACTTTGCTGCACCTTGAGCAAGATGCCACTCAAAACCCTGCAGGGATGGTGCAGCTATCATCAGCCCGAGTTGAGCATTTATCCTTTTTAGAGCGACTACGTTGCTTAAATTACACGGCTCACTCGGCGTGCACGCATTCCTCTGCTGACAAGTCGGGCAGACTTTTAGCCTGGCTGACCAGGCGCGAGCTGGACCAGGGCCCGGTTGTGGAAATTTGTTCACTGAATGGGAGTGTGCTCCACACTCCCTCGGAGATCCACTCTGAGTTTACACGATACTATGGCACACTCTACAGTTCGGCTGCTCTGCCGGACTGGCGGGCCTGTGAGGATTTCTTCTCGTCAATCACCCTGCCCCACTTGGCAGATGCCCTGCGGGAGACACTGAAGAACCGCTGATGCTCCTCGAGATCCTGGGCAGCATTTATGATCTATCGGCAGGTAGAACACCTGGTCCGGATGGCCTTCCGACGGACTTCTATAAGACTTTCTCAGCAATCCTTGCACCTCACCTCCTCCGTTTATACGAGGAATCTATACAGGGGGCGTCTCTGTCGGTATCGCAAAGAGAGGCACTGTTGGTGTCGCTTCCTAAGCCAGGTAGAGACCCCTCGGAACTTGACTCCTACAGACCACTGGCGATCCTCAATACTGACTATAAAATATTGGCTAAGACCCTGGCGACACGTTTAGCACCCATGGTCTCGGACCTGGTTCACACTGATCAAAACGGATTTGTACCCGCATGAGACACTTCTCACAATATCAGGCGTCTATTCCGTATCATGCAATACTCGACACGTGACTGGCCACTGGCGGGACGCCTGGTTCTTGATTTGGAGAAGGCTTTTGATTCCCTGGAGTGGCCGTTTCTTTTCGAAACTTTACGGCGGTTTGGCCTTGGCCCGCACTTCTTGCGAATGGTTAAGCTTCTATACACCAGACCTACGGTCCGGGTCAAGATGGGCGGGAATGTCTCGGACACGGTTGAGGTGCGCAGAGGCACGAGGCAGGGCTGCCCCCTATCCCCATTACTGTTCTCCCTTGCGATGGAACCGCTGGCCGTGGAGCTGCGCAGTCGTGGCCTCCACTGGAGTATTGCACTGGGTGACGGCCTACATACCGTATCACTATATGCTGATGACCTCCTATTGTACTTCAGAGACATTACTAATATCCCTCCGGCAATCAAGGTTATTCTACAGCGCTTTGCAGCTCTCTTGGGCCTGCGCGTCAATTGGGCAAAATCATGCCTTTTCCCCTTCGACCCGGACATTCTGAATCCGAGGTTGTGCCTTTCTGGTATTGAAGTCATTTGGCAGCCACAGACGTTCAGATATTTAGGCATTCGCATATACCATCGGAAGGAGGATTTGTACGATGGGAATATTGGAAGGGCAACGGCATCCATCTGCTCCCAAATGACCTTCTGGCAGTCGTTGCCACTTTCTGTTGCAGTCCGAGTTGCACTCCTGAAGATGATCGTGTTGCCGCGATTATTATATTATTTCTCCAGTCTCCCATATTATATCCCAGTTAGTTTTTTTAGAGAACTGGAACCCAGATTACACGAGTTTATCTGGAATAAGGGACGCTGCAGAGTAGCATTGAGGAAACTCTACTTGCCTCTGGAACTTGGTGGCCTTTCGGTGCCGAATCTTGAACATTATTATCTGGCCTCATAGCTTCAGTGGGTGTCCCAATGGCTAGCGGGACTTCATCTCTCCGACATGGCAACCACCTCCAAGCCTTGGTCACTTGCACGATTAATGCACCTTTTCCACCCACTTACATGCCTGGTATCACCTGCGGAGCTTTTCCTTAATGTGGCACATCGTTGTTACCGCAGGTGTTTACAACTCACGAAGGGAACCGTCCCATTTGCCCCAGCTCTGGCGTTGCTGGGTACACCTCGGGGCCCTGGAATCACGTCTAACGCTGAGCTCCGGTTATGGCACGTGGTAGAATTACACACGCTGGGCGACCTGTATAGCGATGGCAAATTGTCTCCATTTTCTGCTTTGGTAGCTGACATGGGTCTCCCAGCAGGACAGTTTCTCTTATATAACTCATTACTGAGATCATTATCAAGCGAATGGGGGGACCTAACGACCGCACCTTCAATCCATCTACTAATACAACATATACAGGTTATGGGGCAGTGCAGGCATTTAATTAGGTGGTTCACAGATGCGCTTCGAACTCACGCACACCATGATCACGGACCACTGCGCGCTGCATGGGAGAAGGACTCAGGTACTCCCTTTACAGATGTGCAATGGAAATCGGCCCTGTCCAGCCACACAACTATTCCCCGTAACTCCAGATTCCAACTCATACAGGCCCGTATTTATACTTTTTGACGCTAAACTGCGCTAACGCAGTTTAGAGTCGAAAAATTTTGCGCCGGCTAACGTCATTCTGAAGCGCCATGCGAGTGCCATATTTATTGAATGGCGTTAGCCGGCGCAAGCAGACCGGCGCTGCCTGGTGTGCGTGGAAAAAAACCACGTACACCAGGCAGCGCCGGCGTTGGAAAAAGTGGCGCTAGGGCATCTTAAAAATGGTGCAAGTCAGGTTGACGCAAAAAATCGCCTCCACCCGATTTGCGCCATTTTTAACGACGCCCAGACGCCATTTACATGACTCCTGTCTTAGTAAAGACAGGAGTCATGCCCCCTTGCCCAATGGCCATGCCCAGGGGACTTATGTCCCCTGGGCATGGTCATTGGGCATAGTGGCATGTAGGGGGGCACAAATAAGGCCCCCCTATGCCACCCAAAAAAAAAAACAAAAAAAAAATTATACTTACCTGAACTTACCTGAATGTCCCTGGGATGGGTCCCTCCATCCTTGGGTGTCCTCCTGGGGTGGGCAAGGGTGGCAGGGGGGGTCCCTGGGGGCAGGGGAGGGCACCTGTGGGCTCATTTTGAGCCCACAGGCCCCTTAACGCCTACCCTGACCCAGGCGTTAAAAAGTGGCGCAAATGCGGGGTTTTTTGACCCGACCACTCCCGGGCGTGATTTTTGCCCGGGAGTATAAATACAACGCATTTGCGTCGCAGTCATTTTTTTAGACGGGAACGCCTTCCTTGCATCTCATTAACGCAAGGAAGGCGTTCACGCAAACAAATGACGCTATTTGCCCATACTTTGGCGCTAGACGCGTCTAACGCCAAAGTATAAATATGGCGTTAGTTTTGCGCCGAATTTGTGTCGAAAAAAACGACGCTAATTCGGCGCAAACGGAGTATAAATATGCCCCACAGTTCTATATTATTCACAGAGCATATCTTACTCGAGCCCACATTAATAGATACTTCTCCCATGGTGATGCAGCCTGCCCCCGTTGCAAACACTTAAATGCGGACGTCCTGCACATGCTGTGGTCTTGCCCCCTCCTGCATACTTACTGGGGCACTGTCATCGCTTGTTTATCGACTTGTTTGTCGCGTACACTATCACATACATGGGAATCCTGCTTGTGAGGCTTGCTTCCTAGAAATACGAACTGCAGGGCCACCACACGATTCTTAGACCTAAGGCTTTTAACTGCCAAGCGGTTGATTACCTGGAGATGGAAAGCTGCTGAAGCACCAACTGTCTTGGCCTGGAAGCACTCCTTTCTGACATGGGCTGAGGCTGAGGGAATGGCATTGAGGCGAGAGGATGCATTAGGCCTCCGTAAATATCCCCTCTCTGATAACTGGGACGTGATGCTGATGTCTTTGCGTACTCCGGGAACAGACTCTGACCTCACTGCACCAACTTAACTACTCATAGCAGCTTAGCGGTCCCGGTTTTCTTGCGATGTGCTGCAGATATCATCAGTGATCTGCTTATTTCCTACCCTCTAACGCAAAGAATCAGATTGGTTCAGTAATGGTGCTGCACATTTAGATGCGAGTTAATCGCTACATGAGCGGATATATATTGTTTTGGGGAGCTCCATATATACGGGGGCATCGAATTGCTTGTACTGGGTTCCTAAATCCACTGTATTCCTTTGTTGTTGTATGTTACTGTTTTGCTTAATATTACCTCAGAATCTGCACTTATATGCAAGTACATAGTCACTTTCACTGTCAGTTAGTGGGGTGATGGAATGGTTGGCCAACTTCAGGTTTATGTTTGAACACTCGTGATCTACCATTTATCACACAAGTCACTAATGCTGAAACCTGCACGGACAATAACAGGTATGAAATATGGTATATATGTCCTAGTGGCCACCACGTTAACTCTCCACACCCATTGCTGTCCATTGTACCACCTATGTAGAATCTCATGAACCTTATAACTGATGTGACTATGGTAATCCTCTGGTATAACTGATGTAAATGTTGTAATATTATACTACGTTACTATTAACAATAAACAATAAAAAGATTCATGAAAAAAAAATCAGAAACGGTTTGGAGTGACCGCAAGGGAGGGTGTGCCCATTTCCATAACCACACCATGGTTCTGTCATGTTGCATTTAGGGGAAGAAGGGTACTGTGGGATAGCTTATAGTAAAACACACAGGAAGCACTGTAAAAGTGGGTAGAGTCATCCCAGGGAACTTTTATTGCTTAGGTTACAGAATGGCTAGACATTTAGCCTACCCACAGGCTGGACATGGACTTAAAAGTGTCATCCCAGTTTCCCATTCAGAACACTCGTGGACATTTGAAGATCAGAAGAGGGACTGCCCTGCTGTCTGAATCCTGAATGAAAACTAGACCTGCTTGCCTCAAACCCAGTATCCCCAAAGTGACCCCAAGGGTCAGTTGGATGGCCTTCTGTATGAACTACAGGGACACAACAAGCTTCCAGAAGCCTTTATCTGCAACTGCCCAGCTGACCATTTCCAATTGGACATGCCAATTCCAGAAGAGGCTATTGGCCTCTGCTGGAATGAGTCGTAGCCCCTAAGTGCTGCCCAACCCAGTCCTGGACCTTTGGCTAGTGTTAGAGCATACCGCTACTGACAAAACTGCAAAAAGCTGGGACTGAATTATTTTCTCCAAATTTACGTCCACAGAACCGGTGGGAGACCAGGATTGCCATTAAGCTGTATCCATTAACATTGATTCAATTTGCTGGCTTGCCCAACTGAAGGTGATCTGACATCCAGAAAAGTTTCTAAATCCAAATGTAAAGGGCTTCATTGGGACTGATGCTAAGCAGCAACCCATCATCATTGAGGCCTTAATGTGCACAGATGTCCGACTTCGCTCACACAGAGCTTTCCCACTACAGACTTTGATAGCACCAGAACCCTGCTCTTCAGCAACCCGTCATCATCAAAGATTGATTGGGATCCAGCTTGCAACTTTCCCTACCAACATCTCATCAACGACCACTTCTTCTCCAGAAAAATTTCTAAGTCAGAGGTAAACGTTCCATTGAGACAAACCTTATCCCTGTATCCGAACTACATTCCGTCATCATTGGCCTCAATTATTTACTCTGACCTGGTCTAGCGCAACCAAATAACTGTGGTTGGCGCTTCGTGTCTTTTGGCTCTATATTTTTAATTCACACTTTAAAAATCCATACCTCTGATTCTATTCATTGGAGTTTTGTCATTTGGTATCATTTTATTTATTTAAATGTAATCTATTTTTCAATATTGGTTTGAGAACTGTATTGTGTTATGTTTCCATGTTTTTTTTTTACTGTTTGAGGGAAGCACAACTAATTTACACATTGTTAAGTGTGGCTGTTTTGTGCCAAGCAACAGAGGGCTAAACACAGGTTTATTTAGTGACTTTTGAGGTTCACCATGACAAGGATTGTGATTTTTATTTGAGGAGGGTTCTCACCCTCCTCAACTCACATTACAATTTCTAACACATATCAACACCCTCAATAGTTACCAAACACAGCATCAGTTATCACTAAACAGAAAATGTTGGCATATTTTGGAAATGGATGCATTTTTTACTCAAAAAATCAGACTTGTCATTTTCTTAAAGTATACACATGCAGAGGCAGCAGTGAACAGGCATGGGCTGCTGGAGGAAAATAGGCAAGCAGAGGAGAGGGTAGGAACCACACTGGTAAGTCCCTCCTCCTCGCTTAGTCTCTGTATGGGTTGGATACTGAGATGAGCAGACGGAGATCTTTGGACTGTGCTGGTCTTTTTAAAGAACTCAGAGGGGGACGTATTCCTGACGATTAATACGTAAACCTTTGCAACATAGTCCCTTTTGACAGCAGTCTCTGGCTTCACCACTTCTTCACTCATGGCACAGACCCACTGTTCTTGTGTTTGTGGAGAAATTGAAGGCATCTTACTCATTTTTAAAATGCACAAGTGAGGTTATGCTGCACTTATACTACTAAACTCTGCAGTCACTATGAAATGAACTACCTGCTATCCTCCATCTCCCTCAATTCCTGCCTGGTGAAAATCTGCCCAAACGCACCTGTGGGCAAGCCACACCTAATATGGACCTTTCATGTCAGGTTTGCATTACATATTTAAAATATTTAATCAAGTCAGAAGGGACAGCTGCTATATTTCCACCTATAGTAAGTTTGGGTAAGGAGAAATGTATGCCTGGAGAAAGCTTAATATATTTCATTGCTATGGGCTGAAGGAAGCTGGCATTGAATTGTTTGGTTGTGGCTTATATAAAAGTGAGAGAAACAATAACGTGATAGGTGGAATACTTTATTTAAACTCTGACACTGTACCTTACTGCCAGTATTGTAGTCATCATTGTGTGTTAATTGTGCTGTAGACAAGCAGCAATCACATGAAAATGAACTTTGATCCTATTCCAGGAGGAAAACTCCAACCCAAACTCCTAGGCCATGTCCATTCTGAATTGGAGCACAAGCAGCTATAGCCCGGTTTCAGCCATGTTAGACTGTGTCAGTGAGGTGCAGTTTGAGTCCTATCGCACAGTGAGATACAGGACTCTCAGCCACCCATACTCATCACACTGAATACTTGACATTTAGAAAAACAAAAAAGGAGTGGTGAAATGCATCAATTAATCTCAACCTCCAGTGATTACTATGGGCCACATTCCAGTCCCTTGTTTTTGCTCATCAAGCCACTCCGGACATTGAGTAACTATATGCAAATCAGACTTCTTCCTACTAAATTTGGAACAATATATCCAAAACTTACAGACCATGTCAACTCTTAATGGGAAGAGAAGAGACCCTGTACTGGTTTCATATTTATTGGGCTGCCCTTCAAAGAAGTAGAAATGTTTTTTGTGTCCACCTTACTTGGAGGAAATCAGTTCCATCAAGTCAGCCTACAGCCTAGGAGATGTGACATTTGTAAATAATAACTTGACTTGGAACATGTCCACTGCAACACACCTTAAAATGAGATGGGCTGCTTGCCCTTCCCCCAAATCCTCTGTCCCATTTTGCCAAAAAGGTCAGACCTCCATCAAAAGCCCCTAATTAGTTGGAGGCCATCAGGATTTATTGTACTCCTTGGCTGACATAATGAAATTCCTGTCATCCCAAATTGTATGTGAATAGCAGTTCAACTTCTAGTATTGGTTTCCATAGAACCAGCTGCAGTAGGTTCATACTCTAGTTGTAGTTCTTCAATTCTGCGTAGTTGTATATTGAAAAAGAGACCTGTATTTCTTGAAAGCATTTCAGTATGTAAGGGAAAGGTTCACCAATGCCCAAGAAGTGATTTGCTGACCTTAGTGGCCTTGGTCACTACTCTACCATGCACACTGTTCTCACAAATGATGTCGCATGAGATGTTACAAGTATTATTATCATGCTGTGATTTTATATAGCATAAGTGATGTAATATCAAAGGGTTTAAGCAGTGCATAATAAAGGCATGAGTTATAGTTAATGTAGTCTGGCTAGCGAGTTGACAACACTGTATAATGAAGTTCATGAGTTATACAAATTTGAAGGTGCTGCATAAATTATAAATTAAAAGTATAACTATAACTAGAATTTCTAATATTTGTGTTGCTTAAAACTGACTTGTATAAAAATAATAAATAAAGTTATAGTAATTTGAAGGTGGTGTGTACATTATAAATGTAAAGTATAACTATAAATTTAGATTTGCTAATGTTTGTGTAATTTAAGTTTGGTTTATATAGAAAAAATAAATAAAGTTTTCCTAACTATAACTAAAGTTTAACCTTTGTTTTTTCCAATGAATTTCAATAACTGAAACATGTTTAATATTGTAGAGTTTGGTGTTGTTGAGTGGAATGGTATTAAGTGGAGTGTCTTACAGTACAGTGAAGGAGAGTGTCGTAAAATGTAATGTCATAGGATGAAGTATCGTGGAGTGGAGTAGAGTGGAATAGTGCAGCGCACAGTGGAGTAAAGGGTCATAGAGTGGTGTGGCGTGTTGTAGAATAGAGTAGCATGGAAGAGTGGTGTGGCATATCATAAAAGTCAAGTAAATTGATATAAATTTAAGTGGAGTGTCATACAGAAGAGTGGAGTGGTGTGTTGTAGAGTGTTGGAAAGTGGAGTAGAGTATAGTGTTTTACAGTGGAGTGTAGGGGCATAGAGTGGAGTAGAGTGTTCTACAGTGGAGTGTAGGGGCATGGAATGGAGTAGAATAGAGTGTAGGAGAGTATTTTAGAGTGGAG